>NC_079398.1:18956558-19099058 GCF_029220125.1 Pseudoliparis swirei | reverse complement strand
GGCGGAAGGGAAGGAGAGCAAAATGAATGAAGACGTAGTCAGATAATTAAAATGAGGAGGGAGAAACCGGGTGAGGAATACGTGTAAGAATCTGATGCGATGGGATCAATAGAGGAAAGGATGGATGGAAAGGCTGCAGGAATGGGAGAAGGAGTGGAGGAGGAGGGGAGGAGGGGAGGAGGGGAGGAGGTGAAGCGGAGGCCTGGGCCATGTGCTTTCTCTTCCACGGAGGAGTTTGATGGAGGCGATTTTATGGAAACGGTGCCGGTTCATTAGAGGATTAGTGAGTGATAACTGTGTGCTATCTGTGATTGGAAAAACAGCCCACACACACACACACACACACACACACACACACACACACACACACACACACACACATCCTTTGTTATTCAAAACACATGCATAAACGGATGAAATGACACATGTTGGCATATACTTTCAAACTTATCTGATCCTCGTATAGTATAACGAATGTGTGTCAACTGTGCACCAGTAGTTTTAGTGTGTGTGTGTGTGTGTGTGTGTGTGTGCGCATATGGAAATGCGTGTTTTTGTATGACTTAATGCAGCAAGTGAGGCAGAACAGCAGGAATCTATAGGCCAGGTGGGCTTCAACGATAACAGCCGACTTGGCGGCAACACACACACACACACACACACACACATATATACTGTATATATACATAAATACTGGGCCTTACAGAAGCTCCCATAGGTCACAGGTGAAAGTGTATAAATATATATAAATGTAGGTATATATTAGTGCTGTGAAAAATAACGCGTTAACTCAGTTAATTCAATTACAGGTTTAACTAGTTATTTTTTTTAACGCATTTAACGCATGCGCAGAATGAGCTTCCAATCCGTCTGTTGTTGGTCGTCGGGACGAAAAAAAAGTCACTTGCAAAATGAGCTTCCAATACACCACTTCAATCTGAACTCTGTCCGCTCTCATGCAGACGGTCTGTTCATCGGTAATGATCCTTCCGCAGGTTCACCTCCGGAAACCTTGTTACGACTTTTACTTCCTGTAGATCAGGGTCTCAACACGTCGATCGCGACCTGCCAGTCGATCGCGGCGTAGTGTCGGTAGATCGCATGACATTAAAAAGATTGGCCCGCCCCCTGACATGTTCTCTATAGCAGGTCTTTGTTCTTTTATTAAACTAAACGTCTGTTGTTGATCGTATCTCCACAGCAGCATGTCATTTCTGTCTCTTCGCGTTGTGTTAACACTTATCGATCTCCGTCTGGCGCGCCACAGAGCTCCGTGCGCGCGCATCGGGACCGAGCAAAAAAAGTCACTTGTCAATCTGTCCACCTTTAGATTGTATCATGGTGGAGTTAATGGTTGACAAACAAGAGAACAATGTTCTGTTTAACCCTCCTGTTACCTTTACATTTACTAACATATTTTACCCTCGGGGTCAATTTGACCCCAGCAATTAAAACCTCCAGAAAATTATTAGAATTAATATTGCTTCCCAAGTTTAAGTGTGAGGTACTTTATGTTTGTTTGTTGACTACCTAAATAGCCCTTTAAATAAATAAAGAAGTTGATATTTCTTATATGTTTGACACAGTGAAAAACAGCCTGGGGTCAAATTGACCCCAAAGAACACCGACATTAAACATTGAATGGGGTCAAATTGACCCGAAAGGTAACAGGAGGGTTAAACATTCTGTTTAGGATGAAGATGTATTAATGTTCCATATGGAAGAAAACTGCTAAATAACTGCTGAGTTGCAGCACCATTGTATAGAAGAATGTATAAATGTATATATCCGTCTTTTGTCATAAATCTCTATGTTCTCACAAAATATACCGAGAATATCGGTAATATGTGATTAATCATGATTAATCCACAAAAACCTGTGATTAACCCGATTAAAAATTGTAATCGTTTCACAGCCCTAGTATATATATATGTATATATATATATATGTATATTTGTAGATATATATATATATATATATATATATATCTCAGACAGGAGGTGAGACAGGTGAGACGAGGTGAGAGAGACGTGTGCTGATGTGATATCAAACGGATGCTGACAGATGGCTGTAAGAACGAGTGCCGACACAACAGGTTAGCCAGACGCGCCCGGGGGGGGGGACGGACGACAACAACAAAGAGAGCGGGCAACACGACAAAATGAGAGAATAAGATGATAAAGAGTAAGCAAGAGAAAGAGAGAGAGAAGAAGAGAAGGTAAATGGAGACGCAGCAAAGCAAAGAGCCGTAGTGAGAGATAAAAGGAGGAAGGAGAAAAAAACGGGCATCAGGAGAGTGACAAAGAAAATGTGACAGATGTGTCGAGCTGTCAGAGAGGAAGAGGGGCGGCCGAGGAGCAGACGTGGGGGAGGGGGGGAGGGGAGGGGGGGCGACCCCACAGGTATAACTACTGTGCTCCTCCGGGGGATATTTATGTTGGAAGATGGCAAGAAAACGGGGGTTTGATTTAGAGCCCATCTGGATGGGCACCGACACCACACACACACACACACACACACACACACACACACACACACACACACACACACACACACACACAGCGCTGCATCAGGTACATGTGTAGAAACACAGATCCCAGACATGCAGACGTGTTTCAAGGCTAACGGGTGCAACAGACAGCAGGCTGTAGATCACAGAGCTCCTCACCAAGGGAGGAACCAGGTGTCCGTTTCTCAATAAGCATAAACTATAACAAACTATAATCATAGATCATACGTCCACTGTAGTTTTCCCTTCTTTTTCTTTTCTCGAAGAGGATGAAACCAACTGGAAGGACTGGAAGTGGCTCCTGTGGGAGTTTCCTGTCTTAATGAACACATCGAAATGACTCTCACACAGAGTCTGTCACCTTTGTTATTATTTTTATTATTATTATTATTATTATTATGGACAGTGTTGAGCACGGTGTTTAATTGAAATAAAGCTTTGTTTTTTTACAATATTCTTCTCAAAACCTCTTTTCTTCTCATTGTTGAGTGCTATTTAAACCGCGTCGCCCAACTGCGCCCCCCAAAAAAAATTTCACCAGCCGCCACTGATACTCGATGGTATCCGGGAGCATTCATCATACGCACAAACAGTTGTCACTTGTTGGGGAAGTCTTTTTTACGTCTCTCTCTCTCTCTTCCTTCCTCACTAGCTCTCTTTCTCTCCCCCCCCCCCCCCCCTCGTTATCTGTTCTGTATTGTCCTCTGTGTACGAGCTCCCTCCATAAAGCAGAGCGGAGCGGAACGGGAGATAAACCCCGGAGCGATATCATCGTGCGGGCCGAGCGCAGAGACATAAAAGACAAACTGATATTCATACGCACAACAGCCAACACACCACCGGTGTTTACGGGCCGGGAGGAGGCGCGCCGACACGGTATGGGAGAGACGGAGAGAGAGAGAGAGAGAGAGGGGCAGGGAGGGAGAGATTTGAAAGGGGGAGAGGATTGAAGGCAATGGATGGACGAATTAGACGAGGAGACAATAAATGAGAGTTTAGGGTGTGAGGACACGAGGCTGAGAAGAAGAAGGAGGAGGAGGAGGAGGAGGAGGAGGAGGAGGAGGAGGAGGAGGAGGAGGAGGAGAAGAAGAAGAATGAAGAAGGAGAAGAATGAAAAGAAGGAGGAGGAGGAGAATATAGGAGGAGAAGAATAAGAATATAAAGGAGGAGGGGGAGAATGAAGGAGGAGAAGAAGAAGAAAATAAAGGAGGAGGAGGAGAATGAAGGAGGAGGAGAAGAAGAAGAAGAAGAAGAAGCAGAAAAGGGTGTGATCAATTTTCCGTCCTCGTCGTCCTTCACGCAGATTTCCTGCAGCGCAACCCCCCCCCCCCCCTGCAGGTCTTCAGGTCTTCTGGTCTTCAGGTCTGCAGGTCTTCAGGTCTGCTGGTCTTCAAGTCTTCAGGTCTGCTGGTCTTCAGGTCTTCAGGTCTTCAGGTCTGCAGGTCTTCAGGTCTGCTGGTCTTCAGGTCTGCTGGTCTTCAGGTCTTCAGGTCTTCAGGTCTTCAGGTCTTCAGATCTGCAGGTCTTCAGGTCTTCAGGTCTGCTGGTCTTCAGGTCTTCAGGTCTGCTGGTCTTCAGGTCTTCTGGTCTTCAGGTCTTCAGGTCTGCTGGTCTTCAGGTCTTCAGGTCTGCTGGTCTTCAGGTCTTCAGGTCTTCAGGTCTTCAGGTCTGCTGGTCTTCAGGTCTTCAGGTCTTCAGGTCTGCAGGTCTTCAGGTCTTCAGGTCTTCTGGTCTTCAGGTCTTCAGGTCTTCAGGTCTTCTGGTCTTCAGGTCTTCAGGTCTGCAGGTCTGCAGGTCTTCAGGTCTGCTGGTCTTCAGGTCTTCATGTCTTCAGGTCTTCAGGTCTGCTGGTCTTCAGGTCTTCAGGTCTGCTGGTCCGGCTGCATCCAGCTACTCCGCTCAGGTTCTTAGTCCTGGACTAATGACTCAGTCGGGGTGTCGATACACGATTGAACACCAATGGAGTTTTTTCCCCTGCAACATACAGTTGCAGCAGGAAATGGTGCAGAAATGAGACGGATCAATAACGACCTCCGGCGGAGGAAAACAGGGGCGGATGTTTCTGTTCTTTCTTTTCTTTTTTTTAAGGAAAAAAGGAAAAAATGGACGAGCACAAGATTCTTTACTTTAGTGAAACGTCGGAGAGGAAATTGTCTGTTTTTATCTTGTGAGTGGAGGAACATGAGGGTGAGATTCCCGGGGGTGTATTTTCAGTCCATGAGCGGACCGGCCCGTGAGGCATTCAGGTGCAACGGGTTCGGTCAAAAGGGAGAAGTGGAAGAGTACAAATCTCAATTTTGGTCGCACAATTTGGGGACTGTGGGTCAGTGGTCCGTCATCAGGGGGTTGTCGGTTCAATCCCTCGCCCTAGTCGATGTGTCCTTGAGCAAAACACTAGACCCTGAACACCTCCCTGTAGCTGTGTGTCTGAATGTAACATGATTTAAAGTCTATTCGGATAAAAAAGCATCAGCTAAATGAAATGTAATATAATTTAATATCACATACAAATTTAAATCTATACTCTTTAAAGCTGGAATGTAAGACGGTGGCCGGACAGCGGGCGATGATGTAACAGACGTCGGAACCGTGGGAAGAAACAGCCGTCGACATCAAGAAAAAGGCTTTCAGAACAAGCGATATTTTGGTGAAGAAAGTAGAAGAACTAGTTTTTCAGCCTTCACGAATGCATCTTTGCACTTTTTTTTCAATCTTTATACAAGGGAATGCCGAAAAGGGCCACCTTGCTGGAATATGATCCGTGATCAATAAGTGACGTTGCTCGTTACTCACTACGGCGCCTCCGGGGAACGAGACCCATTTATGTTCTCGATTATGCTACATTGTGAAGAAACACATTGGTCATCATAGAAAATAAGAAAAGAAACCTCCAATGACGAGTTCTCCGTGTTCTGATTCGTCTTGAGAAGATCCTGTGCTCAAATTATTAATCACTATTTAATTTATACGGATAGCTTATGTACGTTTCTATGGAGACACTTTTAAATGTTCTTTTTAGATTCAGAAAAAAATATATAAATCTATATGAAATGATATAACATTATATAACATTATATACAATTATATAAAATGTTATAATATTATATACAATTAAATAACATTATATAACATAATGTAAAATTATATAACATTATATAAAATGATATAACATTATATAAAATGATATAAAAATATGTAAAACCATATAACATTATATAAAATGATATACAAATATATAAAAATATGTAAAACCATATAACATTATATAAAATGATATACAAATATATAAAATGATATAACATGATATAACATTATGATTTTAATATATAAATACAGTTTTGATATTTGTCAAAATAAATAAAACAGTGTTGCTGCTCTCAGGTTACATAAGACTTAAGCATTTATAACGCGGTTTAGCTTAAATGTTGAATACTCTCCAGCTCGCGGTGCAAAAAAAAGTATTTTGAAGAGATTAAGCATTACAATATTATTCCATGCTTTGAATTCTTATTGCAAACTGTAAGTCAGTCAACTGGGAACTTCCTCTCATCCGGCCACTGGTCTACACGGACGTACATGGTGGTGTGACACATGTCTTGGTTTGTTTCGGGGGTATTTCTGTCAGGTGACTCAGCAAAGCAATCATTGTTTTGGACATTCCAGCGGCGGTCACTCTCAGACTTTAACAGTGGTAATCTTCTAAATTGGAAGCGTATTACAGTTGACAGGCGCATTTTTGTCAATTGGCAGCCGTGTCAGATTTGATTAAAGGACGCCGGGTGAACCGGGACGTGTCCAGTCTTTGTCGCTCTCGATCAGACCATCTGCAGAGCTCGGGGGGGGGGGGGGGGGTTCTGCCAACGGGGCTGCCTGTGGGCATGTGTGTGTCTTTTGTCGTGATGTTACAGGATGTGGAATAAAATACTTGAAATAGTCGATGTGTCTGGGCCTTTTCCAGACGCGCCTCCCATCGGTCGTGCAAAAGGTCGAGGGTCGTATCTCGTTCCGAGTTAGTGAAATACATTAATTCATTGAGTTATCTAAATGTTGTTCCCAACTCAAAAAGGGAGGCCACACACACAGATCTCTAATCCCAAAACAGTTTGTCAGGGTGTCCGAGCAGCCATGGAGGCAAATGAAGCGATAGAGTCAGCATTCAGGAAGAAACACACGTTTATTTCGTTCTTCCATGTTTTTCCCGCCTCTTCCCAAACAAAAGTAAGCTCATACATATACATATATATATATATATATATATAAATACACCATGTGCTGCCAATTAACCCAGACCAACCATCCTGAGGTGAGTATGTAACAAAAATTATGTATCCCAACTATTTACCTAATCCGACTAAACCCCAAACTAATCATACCAATCTATCTCCACCTGTGTCCATAAGTTAAACAGCAACACACCTCCTGACTTCCCCCCTACCCGCTTCCTCCTGTTGGTCTCTCCCGGAACTATATCTGGGTGTTTCGGGCCCCCGGGGGAAGTCTTTTGCCCGAACACCCTAGGGAGGAGGAAACAGGTAGAGGTAAGTTGCTAACTATATAGATACACCCACAGTATTCTTGTAACGCCGCTGAGTTGTTCCACAGTTTCATCAAAGCTCCACAACTTCTATTTAGTGAACCCAGAATCTGTCTTTAACGCCTTCTTGGAGGCTCCAATCAGCAGGTGGATGTCCAGTAGCTCCTCCCACCAGGAAGCCAACGTAGAGCAGGAACACAACCAGTGGGCGGGTCTTCACAATGTCGATGTAGAAATGTAGTTTTGCGGCCGCAACATCGGCGTTCAACTTCAAAAAAAAAAGTCCAATGAAGACAGACGAGCTAAAAGAGTCTAAAAAGATCAAAGACAATGATTCTCTGTGTCTTTTTTTCCTTTTTTTTACGATACGCGTTGTATTTCAGTCGGAGCTAGAATTTATTTCTAACAACAAAAGCAAAAAAACGTAATATGTTTGATAAAGCGTTCACGTTCTGATAATCCACTTGGGGACCTGGTTCTCGCCGAGTGTGTACCGGCGGGGTCCACATGTCCACATGTGCACTATGAGGACACGCCGGTTGTAATTCCACAGCGGCACTTAAAGGATTAGATATTGATCGACTTATTTTCCCGCTTCGCGTAAATCCGTGTGTGTGATTGACAGCTCCGCATACAAACCTCTGTTTCCTCTCCCCGACCGACGTGGGTCAACCCCCGCTTTTCAGAATCAGCCTCAGCTGTTTTTCTCCGGGAGCATGTATTATTCTAACGGTGGATTATCTTTTTCTATTTTTTTCACGAAACCAAACAATATTGCCGGTTGTCTCTCCGTAGCGCGGCCGAGATTGCATCGCGGCCTAAGTGATTAGTTTCTCAGCGGCACTAATGGCTCCGAGGTAGAGAGTGGCGGGAGGTCCTCGGGAGGGAAAGCATTCAGTCCTTCCAGCTGTATTTAATTATGAGGGCGAGGGACCCCCCCCCATGGCTTGGTTCTCCCACGACGGCCTGCTCACAAACTCCGTTGAGTGCCTTTGATTGATCTGAAGGCATTCAGGGGGGGGGGTGGGAGATAAGGGGGTAGAAGAGGACAGGGAGGTTGGGGCAGGAGGGATGAAAGATGGAAGGAAAAGGAAGGGGACAGGGAGAGGGGGGGGGGGGTGCATGGAGATGCAGAGTGAGTGATGGATGGGTGCAAAGCATGGCTGGATGGATGGGTGGGTGGATGAGTGGATGGATGGGTAGAGAGAGAGATACAGGGAAGGGAGAGAGACCGGGAAGGGAAAGGGAGAGGGGTGAGAGACAGGGAGGGGAGCGACATAGACAGGGAAGAGAGAGAGAGAGACAGGGAAGGGAAGGGAAAGAGAGAGGGAAGGAAGAGAGAGACAGGGAGAGAGAGACATGGAACGGAGAAAGAGACATGGAAGAGAGAGAGAGACAGGGAAGGGAGAGAGAGAGGGAGGGAGGGAGAGAAAGGGAGGTGGGGTTGCATTGAGCTGAGCGCACATAGAAGTATAGAAATTTCTTTGCGCACAAGCCCACACAAGAAGAAACACACTTTGGCTAAAATGTTGCAGCTTCCTCATCATCACGGGGTAGAGAAAGAGAGGAGGAGGAGGAGGGGTATTAGCATAAGAGGGTTTTATACACAGTGGATGGGAGAGAGTGATGGCTGAGGCGATAAAGCCTTCATTCTCTCTCTCTCTCTCTCTCTCTCTCTCTCTCCCTTCACCATGTCGCCACACACACTCTCTCCATTTACCATCTGATACTCGCTTCTTTCCCCCCCTCCATCTTTCACTTCGGGACATGAAACTCTCTCTCTCTCTCTCTCTCTCTCTTCCCCCACTCGTCTCCAAACACTCCCACCGGACCACACCTGTATATTTGTTGTGCGACTCCAACCTCCAACTCCTCCAGCTTCTTATCTGCTCCGCGGGAATCCCATTGTGAGAACTTTTTAAATTACCCGCCGCCTCTCTCTGCCTCCGTGGCATTCGGGACGCGGGGCGCGAGCTGTTTGTTGGCAGGATGAAGCGTCCGCAGGGGAAAGGAGGGAGAGGTGGGGGAGGGGGGGCGGGGGGGGCCATCTTTCATTTTATTTCTTTTTTTTTTACGACTTCAACCAAGTGTCCTTGAAGCCTAAATGTACTCGGATCGCTCTCCCATCTTGGCTCGGAGGCCGGGACACATTTTAACGATAATATAATAATACACCCGTCGCTGTTCATTATGTGCTGTCATTTATAAGTAAAAAATGTCCTGTCACACACACACACATACACACACACACACACACACACATACACTTCCCCTTTTTCAGCCTTCTTGATCATTGTCTTCACCGTGCTCTCTCTCTCTCTCTCTCTCCCTCTCTTTTTCTTGCTCTCCTGTATTCCCTTCCACCCCCCCCCCCCCCCACACACACACACATTTCCTCTCTAATCCCCCTCTTGGTCATTGTCACCGTGCTCTCTCTCTCTCTCTCTTTTTCTAGTTCTCCTGTATCCCCTTCCACACCTTTCATCCCCCCCCTCACACACACACACACACACACACACACACACACACACACACACACACACAGTCTCGAGCGTTCCCTTGGCAGGAAACCACTGCAGTTTGTCACACACTGTGCAATATAGTGCAGATTGCAATCACTAAAAGAGTATTTCTATTGCTCGCCCTTTCCCTCTCTCTCTCTCTCTGTTTCTGCCTGTCTTTCTGTGTGTGTTTGAGAGTGTGTGTGTGTGTGTGCGTAAACTTGCTGAGGAAGTAACCTTGCTCAGAGAACTCTTGCTTCAGAAAGCCAACTGTCACCTGTGTGCGTTTCAGGACAGTTTCAGAGTTATGGGAGTGTGTGTGTGTGTGATTCCATCTGCCAGAGTCTAGCTCACTGGGATGCTGTGTGTGTTTGTGTGTGTGTGTGTGTGTGTGTGTGTGTCGCCTCCTGTTCCTTCAGCCATTCCTGTCCCTCGTCCCATTTCCATCCTTCTTTTTCTCATTAAGAACTTGTCCTCTCTCCTGTGCCCGTCTATATTTCCTCGCGGCCTTTTTTTTCTTCTTTTTTCCATCACTTCCTCTCCCCTCCTCCACCTCCACTTCTCTGTCTCCCCCGCACTCTCTCCATGTTTGTTTCTCTCTCCCTCTTATCGCTTTTCCTTCCCTCTCTTCTCATTTCCCACCTGCATGGGAGTGGTGTTCAGCTCGTGTAATACCCCGACCGCCTGATGACGGGGAAATGAAACCACCACTCGGCTGTGGGGCTGTTTTTAGTTTATTTTTTCCATCCCCACCTTTACTGTTTTCTCTTTCCTCCATTAATGACCCCCCTCATCCTCATTCCCCCGACTGCCACCTTCTCACTGACTTGTGAAACCCGACAAGAAGTTCACTTGGGCAGAATCTCTCTCTCTCTCTCTCTCTCTCTCGTGACTGATGAACGATATCGTTATCTGCAGTCGTGTTGTGGCACGAATAAAAAAATAAAAAATAAATTAAAAAAACTCCTCCAGAAGATGGATTCCACTGGCTTTACTGAATCCCCTGACGCTCATATATATATATATATATATATATATATATATATATTCCAGTGAAATATCTTCACTCCTATTGGATTCAATACCATGAAATTGATTTTTTTGTGTACCCCCCCCCCCTCCCCCTCTAGAATATTTACATACAAATTTGAATTTGAAGTTTTGGCTCGCTGCCCACTGCTAATTACTTTCCCATCAGCCTCGGCCGCACTCGCTTATTTTAATTGTGGCCTAATTTGCGAACGTTAAATTGAAACGTTCTATACCCGATGTTGTCACCGCGCCGCTCTGCAGGTACACACGGAGCGGCGGAGCGTCTCGTCGATCAGGCACCGTATTGTTCCGGAGGCGTCTCGTTAAATATGAAATGTGTCCGAAAAAATGACATAACAATCACCCAGCGGAGTGAGAGGCTCTCTTCTCCTCCTCCTCCTCGGGTCCTTACCTCTCATCCTCACCTCCTACCTCTCGAGCTCTGAACACGGTGGATTAGACTCAGAAATGGAAAAAATGAAGCAGCGGCTCACACATCGGTCCCAGCGCCATTAAAGTGCCACGAGGATCGACTCAGCCACGCGTCCCATGTGAAGAAGACGTCGTAGCCTAAAGGTCGTGGATGTCACGGTCGCTCGGTCTTTTGAAGCAAAGTGGTGGAGGAAGGAAGGAAGAGGGAAGAGGAAGAGAACTGTGAATGTGAGCCAGGGGTGGATATGACTGGTGGTGCTTTAAGAGAGCACCATTTTACATTTGAATGCTTCTTTATGTACTCTCCAAGCTCGAGGGCCCAGACAGACCTCCTGATGTAGAGAATGGACGACGTGAAGAAGTTCTGAGTTATTTTATCTCCTGGAAAACGTTAACAAAAAACTGTTTAGCTTAAGACACATACACACACATACACACACACACACACACACACACACTCAAAAAAACCATTCAAGCCCTTCTTAGAGGTGACACATTTCAATATTGTTTGATACATTTAAATAAATCAATTACAAAACGAAGATATTTATATTGAATGGGTGTAACACAAAATGTAGGAATACTTTCATTTATTAGATTTATTTAGGTTAGATGGTGTGCATATCAACTGAAAATAAATGTGTTTCATTGGGGACTGCCCTTTGCGCATGCGCCTTCTGAAAATCAGTTGTTTACATGAGGTGAAGACACTTTCAGGTAGGGATGGGTATCGTTAGGATTTTATCGATACCGATACCGATACCGGTATTGCTTATCGGTATCGGTATTTTTCGATACTCTTATCGATACTTTTCAATAATTTGGTGCTCAAAATTATAGACATGAATACAAGATGTGAAGATTAAACAGTTATTTTATTGATATTGTCTTGCAGAAGTAACTGTATAACTTACATTAGCTTCTCAGAAGCAGACAAAAATAAATATAATAACTTAAAGGGGCCTGGCTCTCCCTATCATGCTTTTTGGAGTTTTCCCTCAAACAGAGGATGAACATTTTTTGTAACATTAATGCATGGAAACATGTCCCAGAATGAAAACTAAATACTGCACTCAACAGTTTTTGTTTAAAAAGATAAGCATGTTCACTTTCTCCGGGAGAAGCCGAGATCTCTCCTTACTGAGAGTGTTGCCAGCTGTGGAGAACACTCTTTCAGAAGGCGTTGAGGAGGCTTGAACACAGAGGTAGGTGGTGGAGAGCTGAGAGAGGACAGGAAAAGTTTCCTTCTTTCTCCACCACCAGTGGACAGGGTCTTCTGATGTAGGGATGGGAAGGAGGCCTCTGTAGACGGACAGCTCATTCCTGATGTTCTCGAGGATTGTTGGCGCTGTTGTTTCCTGTTGAATAAGGCTCCTCCGCAGCTCTTTATCCTCTTCAGCGAAGAGTTCCTCCAGTGCAGAGACCCTGGGTTTCTTGACAACATGAGGCTGAAATATAATATTTACCATGTAAATGTATTCAGGCTTATTGCTTTTGTTAGAACATATAGCATTGGTATTACAGAATCATGTCTTACTTACATTTTCCACCTCCTCCTCTTCATCCTCGTCCACTTCCACTTCCTGAGCCTCCACTGGCACTGCATCCTCCTCTCCTAACATCTGAGAGGGATATCAACATATTAATGTTGCTATGCACATTATTGCAATACAAATAAAAATACACTGTAGTAAACATTGCAAACTTTTTCTTAAATATGTAATTTTGATAAATACTTACTTCCCTCAATGCTGCTGCCTTCAGTCGTTCCCAAACTTCATCAGAAGAACTCAGCTTTCCCTTGAATCTTGGATCCATAAGAGTGGCCTCCTCCAGAAAGGCCATTATGTCATGATCCTGTACACAAGAAAATAATAACACTTCACATAACACTTCACA
Source organism: Pseudoliparis swirei (assembly GCF_029220125.1). NCBI lineage: Eukaryota > Metazoa > Chordata > Actinopteri > Perciformes > Liparidae > Pseudoliparis > Pseudoliparis swirei. Next base: position 19,086,151 of record NC_079398.1, on the reverse strand, counting down.
GTGAGGGAGGGAGGGTATATATCGTTACTCATTATTAGGGAAAGATATGCAGCTGTACCTGGTAACGTTTGGAGAGGTCACCCCAGACCTTTTCTTTTACCGTGGCCACAAATGTGGAATCCTCCTCTTTGACAGTTAAGTGGGTCTTCAGTTTTTGCAGAATGGGAATTATCTGGCCACATGTAGAAGACTTGTCGCTTGACACACACAGGGTACTTGTATACAGCATGCGCATCAGACTGACAAAGTCCTCAGCCCTCCTGAAGTCTTCATCTGTGATCTCTTCAAGTCTGATATTAAATTACAAAATTATAATGTATACTGTATTGACCATTTAGTTATACAATAATTTGTTTATATTATGACATGGATTTTCTTCATCCTGACAAGAATGAACTATTTTTTAAAGACTTATTATAATAGCATTATTATGTTTGCTTAGACCATTAATTAATTCATACCTGTCTCTCTTCATGAGCTTTTTGGCACGCGGGTCCAAGAATGCTGCCTGTATTGCAGGATATTGCTCCACAAATCTCTCCACCATGAGATAAAGAGAATTCCAGCGGGTTTTGACATCAAGGACCACAGAATGGTCAGGCAGGCCTGAAATATATAAATGATGACCAATTAAAATGTATTTATTCCTCCTGTCCTGTCTGAATTACACTGAAACAATGAGGCAAAGTTTCTTACCCAGGAGACGCTGCTTCTCTTTGAAAATGGTCTTAATCATTGAGGATCTTTTGATCCAAACGATCACATCCCGGATCCTTGCTGACCACTTGGAGATAGCTTGCACATTGTAAACCTTTTGTGCCCCTAGGTTTAGAGAATGCGCAAAGCATCCAAGCTTTTTTGTTTGTAGCTGTCGTACAGCCACATCCATATTTGGAGCGTTGTCGACAGTTACGGCGACGACCTTCTGTCTCACCCCAAATTCAGCCAGGACTTAATCTATTTGTTCAGCAACAACAGGCCCACTCTGAGACTCATATACTGCCTGTGTCTTAAGGACTTTCTGCTTCAACTGGCCTTGGTTAATGTAGTGGAGCGTGACCGTTATGTAGTGGTCCTGTGTAATACTGGTCCACCCATCACTTGTAATGGCAACTTTTTCCACACTGGCAAGCTCTGCCCTCAGGTTCTCTTTTTCGATGTTATACCAAGCAGGTATGAGTGTGTTGGACAGAGTGTCTCTGGAAGGGGGGTGGTAATTAGGGTTAAGGGCTGTGGTCATCTCCCTACAGTTGGAAAAATAGCAACAAGCATACATATTTAATTATATACATGTATATTGTAATTTATTACATCAGTTAAACTGAATAACTTACTACACTCTCTGTAAATAATATGTTACATCTTTGCACTTCTGTTTATATGCTACCTGCCATACTCTATGCTGTAGATTTATCAGAACATCCAATTTAAGAAGTAACATAGAGTGCAAGAATGCTCACAACGTCGTAGTCTGCTTATATTCAACACAGAAGAAAACGTTGGGCAAGTCAAAACTAGGACTAACTTACCTAACAATTAGATAGCGATTTATGCTAAGCCAGCTACCAGCTACCAAACGTACCTAAACCAACTGGACTCCACTGTACTGAAGGGCTGCATATCCTTCACAATATACTTTGCGATAGCCCTATGACATGTTGCTTTCTGATCCTGTGTCATTGTCCCTCGTTTAGCTATAGAGAATGGAGAGGCCACCGCTGTCTGACTTCTCCTAACATTCTCCTGTGTGGATGCTGTCGCTGTTGCTGCTGCTTGACTGACGTTGTCTATGGGATTATTTGGGGACATACATTAGAAGTTGCTTGATGGCTCCGAGTTAATAATTGTAGAGTTATAAACAAAACAAATGTTACCTTCACGTGTCGAAGTCGAGGCAGCCGTCCCAACTCGCACCAGGTTGCACTGAGGAGGAAGACGTTGTTGTTGTGCTAATGCTAGTACTATTAGCACTAGCATTACTAGCAGCCACAGTGTTTACTAGGCTGTCAAATATGCTGCACCGTTTGAGATTCAACGAGTGTCTCGTTTGCAAATGCTTCATCAAGTTGCTTGTGTTACCCCCTTTACAAGCAACGACTTGAGTACAAAGATTGCACTTTGCACTATCGCCACTCAATTTTTGAAAGTGCACCCAGACCTTTGATCGCTTCGCTCTGTCCGCCATGACTGCGGGAGTCTCACAGTCACAACACAAATCACAACAATGATAAGAGCGCGCCGCTGGCCAATCAGAGGGGTCTCAAACCGGGATGAGGGTCACGTAATATACCGATAGCAGCACCGTATGTCCAGCGGCTTAACGGTAAACCGATACCGTCAAATCAGGTACCGGTATTGACTTAGTACCGGTTCTCGGTACCCATCCCTGCTTTCAGGGCTGTACGGTGGTGTAGTGGCTAGCACCGTCGCCTCAAAGCCAAAGGTCTGTGGGTTCAATTCCCAGTCGGGGCGTTCCTTCTGTGTAGAGTTTGCATATTTAGTTAGTTAGTTTATATTTTGAGTTGGACAAACACAAATTAATTTAATTTAATGAATATAGTTATTTTATTTTAGATGTATTTGATACAAATGAGTTGGACTAAATTAATTACATTTTATTGCACTGATGTGCTAAATTTGAGTTGGAGTTGCATATAATTATTGGATGGAAAACCTGCCAACAATTTAATTGAGTTCATCCAATGAGTCATTTCTTTTAGTGCACACGCACGTTTTCCTCGAGACTCTCTCATCTGTCAGATGCCTAATCTGATATCAAAAGTGCTCCCAAATGCTACACTACCCTTCAAAAGCTCCCGTCTACCTCCAGAGAGACACATGCACATCTGCCAATAACAAGCCCCCCCCCCCCCCCCCCCTCTCTTCCAGAACACGGACACACCCGCTGGGGCATTGATTTCCCTCACACAAACACACACACACACACAGGCACACAGACCTGCACATCTCCCCTCTGAGCGGCCGCCCTATAAATGTCAGGTGGGGTCGGCGTGCAGGTGAGTGAAGAAGAGGATGAAGAAGAAGAGGAAAAAGAAGAAGAGGAAGAAGAAGAGGGGTGGATGGGACTTGAGAGAGGGATGCACACACACACACACACACACACACACATCAGACACCAAGAGGAGGATTTCACATTTGCGTGAATTTATGTTATCAGACCGGCGCAGGGTGCCAGCTGGGAGAAGGAGCGTGAGACAGGAGGTGGGAGGAGGAGGAGGAGGAGGAGGGGGATGTTAGACACTGTTGACTTTCACATCCTGGCTCCCAAATGTAAATACACATTGAATAAGCAGAGAATATTTACCGATGAATTACTACTAGAGAGAGAGCCCGTGGATGTGGCTCACCGGCCAATGGGATCGGAGTGTGTGTCGATCGCCACGGTTACTTTGTCTTGTACACCCAACCTAGAAGAACCTATAAGCTTCAAAGACATCCGCCTCGGATAGAAAGAGGAGCGTATAATCGCCGACATGTATGCACTGGCACATGCTCGTGCATATACAGGACTGTCTCAGAAAATTAGAATATTGTGATGAAGTTCTTTATTTTCTGTAATGCAATTAAAAAAACAAAAATGTCATGCATTCTGGATTCATTACAAATCAACTGAAATATTGCAAGCCTTTTATTCTGATTTATTGCTGATTATGGCTTACAGCTTAAGAAAACTCAAATATCCTATCTCTAAATATTAGAATATCATGAAAAAGTATACTAGTAGGGTATTAAACAAATCACTTGAATTGTCTAATTAACGCGAAACAACTGCAAGGGTTTCCTGAGCCTTGACAAACACTCAGCTGTTATAAATCTTTTTTTTTACTTGGTCTGAGGAAATATTAAAATTTTATGAGATAGGATTTTAGAGTTTTCTTAAGCTGTAAGCCATAATCAGCAATATTAAAAGAATAAAAGGCTTGCAATATTTCAGTTGATTTGTAATGAATCCAGAATGCATGACATTTTTGTTTTTTTAATTGCATTACAGAAAATAAAGAACTTTATCACAATATTCTAATTTTCTGAGACAGTCCTGTATATATGTATACGACACAAGTCGTTGGCATAATAATAATCTCCCCATGGACGTGCACACGCAGAAGTGCTCACACTTTTATTACATATGCAGCGTATTAGATGCAGCGCACTCACACACATGTGCAATATGGTAATACACACACACACACACACAGACATGTGCGAATGCGTGCGCACGCACACACAATATCAAACCTACTGTGGGCACAAACACTCCCACATTCTGTGCTATATATATTTTTTAATGTTATTCTTCACCTTGTATGGTAATATTAATTATTCATCGCCCCCAAATATCATCCCAGGAGATTAATATGAAATTTATCTGCCCTACTTCCTCGCCGCCGCCGCCGCCACCGCACCTGACGCGGAGCAAAAAAGCCTATTTGCTATGCAAGGGTGTGGGGGTGTGTGTGTGTGTGTGGGGGGGTGGGGGTGGGGGTGGAGGGGGATCTCTGCGGAGCCCGAGACCTAAAGTTGAGTTAATTAACACATTAGGCATTAATCAAAATGAGATCATTAATCTCGACATGATTATCTATGATATTGTGTAAATGATGTGTGGCTCTCCGGGAATACTGAGTGGAGAAGGGGGTGGGGGGGCACAATCTGACAGACGTACATACACACACAGCGGAGATGATTTACATAGCCCATCTGTGTGCGTGCATGCGTTTGTGTTTGTGTGTGTGTGTGTGTGTGTGTGTGTGTCGGTTCACACACTGGCGCTCGTTGCTCTTTGATCCCCTTTACATGTTTCAATGAACATCAATGAACGCTGGCAATGCAACTCTTCACATTAATAGGGGTGTGTGTGTGTGGGGGGGGGGGGGGGTCATTCACAGATCAGTGAGTACTGTTTTCATTCAGATAGAACATAATGGGGTCAAATGCCAGTGTAAACCACAGTATCTCTACACACACACACACACACACACACCCACGCCGTGCTCGCATCTGTCTCCTAATTGAAAGATCACACATTCAGGGGGTGTTGTTTGCCAACTAAGGAAATTAAGTTTGGCTCCTGAAAGCGCCGCTACTTAGGAAGATGTGACGATGTGACGCAGTAATGAATGAATCCACACCGGAGGTGACTTTGTGGAAGTGTTAAACTCTGAGCTGAGACTACAGAATTATTACGGCTTTCTCTATTTCACAACTATCGCTCAGAGGGGGTCGAGTCGGAGCTGTTTTTTTGTCAAGGTGGGGGGGGGGAGAGGGGGAGGGGAGGGGGTCTCTAGCTCGCAGGCCAGTCTGGGTCTTATCGGCCCCCCCCCCCCGAACAGAATCACACACAAGGGTGTGTTGACAGTCTTTTCATACAGTCGCACAAACATCAAAGGCCTATTGGACGCCCTGGCACATTGCCACTTACACACACACACACACACACACGTGTTCCACATCCAGCATCAGATGGGTTGCCGTCTAATCCCTCTGCCCGTTGATTCCAGCTGACAACGGTCGCTTCGCCTTTCGTCGACGGCGACAACAAAGTTATTTCTTCACGACTGAGAGCCACTCCAATTACACCCTCCGGCTAGAAGCACTAATGGCGGATAAGTGATTAGGACCCAGCGCAGAGATATGCCCCATTTATTTGATGCAGCAATTAATACTGAAGCGGAGGTAAAGCAGAGAGCCAGATTAGATTTATTTTGTTTTTTTCTACAGCCCAAAGGGGAGGAAGGGGCCAAATGCCCAACAATGGTGTCGTGATTACATGTGTAAACAAATGGGGGGGGGGGGGTTTCAGAGTCCTGTAGGCTTCAACTGGTGTAGATTCATGCCAGAGAATTCTCTTTTCAGTTTTTTCTGGACTCAACGCAGCCGTCGACAACCGTAACTCTACAAAAGTTACACCAGTACCGCACAAACACCTCATCGTAAAATATGCTGATTGGCTGAAACTTCCTGGGTTTCCAGTTGCCCCTGGAAACTGTTTGTATATTACATCGTGTGTGTGTGTTTTTTGGTGCAATTTCACTGATGACAAATTTGCACGACTAAACAACAAAGAAAAGGTCATAAAGCGGCTTCTGAATTTCTATCAGGCTTGAGGCGCTTTTTTATTCCTTTATTGATTTCTCTAATGTTATGCTTCCACGTGGGATATTTCTAAATACTTTTGTGCTTTAGGTACATTACCCAAAACACACAACACACCAGGTATACAAGGAATAATATAGCTGGTTTGTGGGGCTCAATGTCGGTGCTTTGCAAACGTGATATAGGTTTAGGTAAAAACCACCGGATTCAGGGAAGGATCGCGATTGGCTCAGAATAACTAGCGGGTTTTACGTTTAAGGAAACATTGTTAAAGTTTCACTGTCTGACCTCAGTTAGCATTATGTCTATATACAGGACTGTCTCAGAAAATTAGAATATTGTGATAAAGTTCTTTATTTTCTGTAATGCAATTAAAAAAACAAAAATGTCATGCATTCTGGATTCATTACAAATCAACTGAAATATTGCAAGCCTTTTATTCTTTTAATATTGCTGATTATGGCTTACAGCTTAAGAAAACTCTAAAATCCTATCTCATAAAATTTTAATATTTCCTCAGACCAAGTAAAAAAAAAGATTTATAACAGCTGAGTGTTTGTCAAGGCTCAGGAAACCCTTGCAGGTGTTTCGAGTTAATTAGACAATTCAAGTGATTTGTTTAATACCCTACTAGTATACTTTTTCATGATATTCTAATATTTAGAGATAGGATATTTGAGTTTTCTTAAGCTGTAAGCCATAATCAGCAATAAATCAGAATAAAAGGCTTGCAATATTTCAGTTGATTTGTAATGAATCCAGAATGCATGACATTTTTGTTTTTTAAATTGCATTACAGAAAATAAAGAACTTCATCACAATATTCTAATTTTCTGAGACAGTCCTGTATATATATATATAAATATATATTATCATAATTATTGTTGAGAATATATATATATTTATATATATAATTTTATATATATCAATATTATACATATATTATTTTTATGATACATAGTATTATCATTATTATATATATTATATATATTAAAATAATATTCTATATATGATATATATATATATATATATATATATATATATTATCTTATAATATATATATATATATATTATTGTTTTATTATAATAATAATCGTTGACAGCTAACAGTACTCACTTATTTGACAGTCTGGTGTTTTGTTGATCTAACCTCCCTCCCCTCCGTTTTTCCTCCCTCTGTGGATATAGAAGTCATGTCACTTGAATGCAAACACATTTCCTTTCGGGGTGTTTGCTGAAACGGCTCCTGGGAGGAGAGTGTCTCTCTCTCTGTGTAACTGTGGATCAAAACGGACCCACAGCTCATTGTTGCCCAGAGGCCGCCGAGTGGGCTTCATGCATGATCAGTGTCCACCCAAGGGCCAACAGGGTTGGATGTAAATACAGATACAAATTGAAGAGGCAGTATTCTGACATGCTTTCACATCCAGGCAGTTTTAACGCAGGTATATGTGTTAGATTCTGGTGTTATGAATAGATTTAAACAATCGTATATTCTCTTAAAACTTTATGCCTAAAGGTTTAGTCTGAATGGAGAGGTTGCTTCATACAATTACACCTCTATATGGAGGTTGAGTTATCACAATTAATGGCATATGTACCTGGTGGGAAATGGACTCAGGGGCTATTGTTAAGTGCAAAGGTCTCGGAATGTTTCTTGTGTTAAAAATTAATAAAAAATCTGTATCATCCCCCAGAGTATGTTAAGTACACCAAGTCCTTGTTTATGTAATGCGATTCTGAAGCGAGGGAACATTATCCTTCTGAACACAATCGGATACATTCCCCATTTATGCATTTCGATGGTAAACACCATAAATCTGGTGTGACTTACTGGGAGAACTGGACATGAGTAGGCAGGGATGCTCTGCTCTTGACACGAAGGAGGACAAGTTCAAAAGTATGGAACATGATGTCCTTTATTTATCTGATAGTGTAATAGAAACTATATTGTACAACACCTCACGGATTACATAGCATGTGGGTGAACCTTCTCCTCTAGAGGGTTGACCCCTGAGATTAACATAAGCCATGAGTGAAGTGCACTCCTCCCTGTGTTTGGATGAATAACTACCTGCAAACAAATAAATATATGACTGTTTACTACTATCCGAGGAAGGGAAACGGGACAAATTCATTTCCTCCTGAGAGACATTTACTGCATTTTGAAATCTGCATTTGACAGCTGTGCTGCCGTTGTTTATGTTTCGCAGTTTAGGCTCTGATGAAAAACATAGTGTGTGTGAGGCATGCGTCATCATATAATCACGTCTCTCAGAGGCCAAACAGCTGGCAGCCAAGGTCAAGGTTTAAAATCCCACAATATGACGGTGTGAATGCACACTTTCCTGACCCTTGGAAGTGTCCACTTTACTACCTCTGTGAAGGTTATCAGGATGCACTGTGCAGCTCTCACTGTGTGCAATGCTGTTCAAGAAAATGCATGGTCAGCATATCATAACTTTATTAAAGGTTTAAATATAGATATGGTGGCTGTTCATATGATAAAGTTAGCGGCTAAAGCCGATGGATCGCAGAAGAGTGAACCGCCACATCAACTGGTGATCTAGACAGGAGACAGTGACAATATGGAACAACGCTGTTCCCCTAAAATTATTTATTCGGCGTAACACTCGTTAAAAAGCAAAAGCAGTACTTCTAAATATTCGGTGTACCTTCAATAGCTAGTGTAGCATAGAATTGCTAACACTGGTTAACGATGTGCTAACGCTAGTTAATGACGTAGGCTACTAACGCTAGCTAACGACGTGCTAACACTAGTTAATGACGGACTAACGTTAGTTTACGACGTGCTAACACTAGTTAATGACGTGCTAGCGCTAATTAACGACATGCTAACATGAGGTAATGAAGTGCTAACGCTAGTTAACAATGTGCTAATGTTTGTTAATGACGTACTAACGCTAGTTAACGATGTGCTAAACCTTGTTAATAAGATGTTAACTATGTGATAACTATGCGTTAACGACATGTTAACGATGTGTTAATGATGTGTTAACGATGTGTTAATGACGTGTTAACGACATGTTAACAACGTGTTAACGACATGTTAATGACATGTTAACGCTAGTTAACAAAGTGCTAATGCTAGTTCATGACATACTAGCTAGTTAACGACGTGTTAACGCTAGTTAACAAAGTGCTAATGCTAGTTCATGACATACTAGGTAGTTAACGACGTGCTAATGCAAGTTAACAAAGTGCTAATGCTAGTTCATGACATACTAGCTAGTTAACGACGTGCTAATGCAAGTTAACAAAGTGCTAATGCTAGTTCATGACATACTAGCTAGTTAACGACGTGTTAACGCTAGTTAACAAAGTGCTAATGCTAGTTCATGACATACTAGGTAGTTAACGACGTGCTAATGTGAGTTAATGATGTGATAACGCTAATTAATGCTGTACTAATGCTAGTTAACGATGTGCTAACACTGTAAATGTACATCTCCTTCTAACCTGTAACACGTATCACTACTACAAAACCGTTAACTGTGACTAGCCAGGAAATTCACAAAACCAGCCTGAAGATGAAGAAAGTCGTCGCCACACTACGATTGGCAAGTGTGCGTTTGAGGTCATTCTTATAACTCAGAAATATATGGGCCAAACTACCAAAATAAGAGCCAGGTTGTAATAAGCATGTCCTTCTGTGGCATCTCAGTGCAGCCGCGGCGCCGTTTGCATTTGTTTCTTCGTCCTTGTCCTTTTTCTAAATTACCTTCTGAGCCGTTTCCTCGAGCCTTAAAGAAAGAAAGAAAAATAAATTGACCGCCGAGAACAAATCAGAAATCTCAAAGCGATTCCTGCAGACCGCGAGGACAATTTCACTGCTGCATTTCATCTCTCATCTATTCATCTAGCAAGCAAAACAATTAGCTTAAAAGCTATTCGGATGACTCGCGTCTCTGATAATACGAATACAAAATGGGACTCACGTTGAAGCTTGGCATTGTTTAATCTTTCTTTTTTAAGTGCGCCACTTAGGAAGGAAAACTCTTCATTTCTACATATTCTGCTCATCTCCTCGCCAGAAGGGCGCTCGGGCCAAACAACTTGTTCATCCCCAAATTCCACTCATCCCAAAATGCCCCCCCCCCCATCCACATTAGAGAGGCACTTCCCCGGACAAGGGCGCCGTTTGTCATTCGTTTTACCCCAGATTTCCGATTGGACTCTAATGGGCTTTTTGTCCACTTTCTTCTGTCTCCGTTGCTCTTGTTCTCAAATTGTTCTTCTCCTTTGTCTCTAATTAGCCCCCCATCCTTTTTTTACGCTCGCTCTTGTACTTGAAATCGTTCTCTCTCTCTCTCTCTCTCTCTCCCTCTCTCCTGCGAATGTTCCGTCTCTCTTCGGTCTCTCCTGGCTGCCTTTCCTCCCCGTCGCTCCGTCATCTCTCTCTAGATAGAGATGGATGAAAGGGGGATGCCGGGCCGAGTCTGGGTGGAGAGAAGCTCAGCTAAATCAAGGCAGGTCATTTACTCACCGCGAGCCCATCCATCCTTTAAACACGCACACCCTCGACTCCACACACACACACACACAGACACACACACACACACACACACACACACACACAGGCCCTAAATGACTTCCGATCACTCTCTCGGGTGCATTATTTCACCCCTGGGACGTCTTGTTCTGAGATTCGGTTTTCACCAGCGTGAGGAGCGAAGAGATCTGTTCCATTAGGGAAGTCGTTTGGGTTCACGACAAAGAAACGCGGGCAAAGCAATATCACGCGCGTACTCAGACCCGAAGCTCCGGCTCCGCTGTTACATTATTACCGGCGTGGCGTGCGTTCACCGTTGGGGTGTTGTGAATAAATGCGTCCCCCCCCCACGGTGAAGTTGTTTCTGTTTTGCCGGCTGTGCCACTCTGCATCCGCGAGCTGAATGATGTCTCCGTCTCATCGGTGCAGCTGCCCGTTGGTGGAATTACGGCCCCAGCGAGAGGCCATTTTCTCGCCCCTCGGAAAACAGCTTATTTCACCTCGCGGCGTGATGGCGTGATTACTGCAACCGCTTGACACCACCTTCCAGCGGGCGGCGACTCAGCGAGGGATTGAAGGAGAGAGGGAGAGTTATGATCTGTAAAATCAGCGTGATGGAAAACCGGCGGAAGGCGTTGGAGGAAAAGGAACGGGCCCGCCGCGACGCCGCCGCTCCGCGGTTGACGGATGTGCGGCGTGATCGGGATACAGGGGTGGATGGATGGAGTCAAGAGGAGAGGGGGGGAAAAAACCTGAACACGGCGGCAATAATAACTCCGATTAGTCATCTGCTGTGTCTCTCTCGCTCTCTCTCTAGTGTTCAACGTGGGAATCAATCACCATCGCGTTCAGTGCGACGCCTCGCGGGGGGGGGGGGGGCCGAGGGGACACATTGTTCTCTCGCCGGCAACATTGTCTGTTGTGAGGACAACAATCCCTCTCTTTAATAAGTCATGGCGGCTGTTATGATCATAAATAGGACGGGGGGGGCAGAGGCTGTTTGTCAGGGAGGGGGGTGGGGGTGACGGGGGGGGGGGGGGTACATGAATCCATTCAGCATCTCCCCGCCTGTAGCTCCGCAACCCGAGGTGGATGAAAGGAAGCCTTCCTGACAGAAGAGGCGTGCTGAGATGACAGCCCCTCCGCCGCGCTGCACTCAGCACTAACATCGGCTGACTCGAGACCCGATGCCCGGTCCAGAGCGATGCACATTCAGCCCCCCCCCCCCTCCCCCTGCTGTTTTCCTTCTATCTGATCATTATTGATGACGTCAGGGTAATTCGCAAAGCCCGCCGGAGGCTCATTAAGTCAGATGTCAAACTGATAATGAAAGTGAAGATTCTGCACGAGGAGTACAGCGTGTGTGTGTGTGTGTTTGTGTGCGTGTGTGTGTGTGTGTGTACTCTCTACGCCATTTCATCAACTCCCTCCAGATTGCCATTTGATTGTGACTGGAAATTGTGAAGCAAATACATCCTGGTAATGTACAAGGCCCAAAGCACTTGGCTGGTGTGCGTGTGCGTGTGTGTGTGTGTGTGTGCGCACAGTTATCTGGCTCTCAGTTCTGCAGTTTATTGTAATGCTGCAGGCGGGACGACGCTGGTGTGCTCTGCATGTCCTGATCGTTCAAGTGAATTTGAATCAGATGGTTTGTAAACCAGACATTCACATTTACACCCTCACACCCACACACACACACACACACACACACACACAGAGTACACAGATGGGCGGACACATAATGCACTTTTACACAAACAGATCCACCTCGTTACCTTTCGGGGTTTTTTTTCTCGACATCGATGTACAGAACGAGGGCTGAATCCCATTATTTCCTCTCGGGCCTTTTACTCTCGTTTGGGAATGACACCCCCCCCCCCCCCCCCCATAAACTACGATCCCGGAGGGAAGAAGAGGAGCCGTGGAGCCCCGTCAAGTCGTTTATGGCTCTTCCCACAATCGCTCAGTTTATTGTATTTTTTTTACAATGTGAAAGTATACAACCCCACCGAACACCGTCTCCCGAGCCGCCGGGGGAACCGACGCGGCCGTTATGTTTAACGGACTCCACACACACTCGTAGCTCACAGCGTCACCACGTTGTCGCAGCTTCGAGGAGCCCGACCAACAAGCCGCCGTTTCCCCTCTAATCGAAACCTAATGGGAGGTGCATGCGCTACACCGACGTTCATACGCGCCCTGCTGTTTCACCGTTCTCCGTCCTCCACCCGCTTCACAGGAGCAACATTGGGTTTGAGTCGAGGTATTTTGCGTTCGTGACCATCTCGAGCCGCTGGCTGTGAACCGCGAGACGAGATCCAGCCTTCTCTTTTTCCAATCAGTGGCCAGTCCTGTGTGCGCCTAATAGTGTGTATCTCACTACTTATCACTGTGTTTCTCTGAGCCAACCGGGCTGCTACGCTTAGATAACCGCAGTCATTTGCAGCGTTAAGTGGCTGATTGCTCCGCAGTTGTGTTTTTTTCTTCTTCTTCTTCTGTCCACGAGGCGAGCGCGTGGCATACTTTCCTGCATGTGTGAGCACGTAAATGTAATTTTCGGCCCCCGTGCTTCGTGTGTGTGTGTGTGTGTGTGTGTGTGTGTGTGTGTGTGTGTCTAACAGCAGCAGCCCACAGAGCTTTAGCTGCAGTCCCTGGCAGCGTGGCTGAGTGAGATTAAAGTCACCCGCATTACACTTAGCGCCAGGAGACGTGGGGAAATTGGGAGTCGATGAAACAATGCTATTTGCATACAATCACACAGACAGCTCGGCGAGCCCCTCCCACCCACCCACCCGCCCCCCTCCCCCCTCCCCCCTCCAGCCCTCGTTCCTTTTTCTTTTAACTGCATGCAAACAACTCTGGACGTCCGAATTCAATCGCGGACGTTTTATTTGGAGTAAAAAAGTTTCTTCATCCGACTCCTCGTGACAGACGCCGGTTTTCGCAACTGCAGGTTGCATCCGACCGGGCCTCGGGTTTGGATTTAGATCCCCGCGCACGTGGCGGCCACATCTCAACGTGACATTTCCATCCTGACATTCAGGTTTCGCGGTTTTCATCTCAGGTCTATTTGGAAATAGCCGACTCGCATCGCACCCTGCTGTGGAAATCATCCCTCTGGGTTGGGCTCCCCCCCCCATCCTCCTCCTCTCGCCTCCTTTTCCACAAACACGGATATTAAACCACATATCAATCGCTCCCCTCATCTTTCATCTCATTCACTCACCCGTCTGTTTCTCTTCCTCTCTTCCTATCTCGGCCCAGTGCGTCCTCCCGACAAACGCCGGCCAACTCGCCCCCCCCCCCCCACCGGTGGAATATGAATGTGTTCAGTGAGGCGTTTCTCGCCCCCCCCCCCCAGACCGCTTGGTTTTGTTTCTGGAGCGAATGGGAAGAAGCTCGGCTCAGGTTCACGCCGGCGAAGGACGACTCAAAAGCGTGGCCTCGCCGCCGTCTCCAGACACGTTGCTTGATGAAACAGATCCACGAGTGCAATAGTGGGCTCTGGGGATTGGGGGGGGGGGCTTTTTTGCATTGAGTCAAGCTGCAGAGTGAGATCCCTCGCCTGAAGCTGTGGAGGACGGACGTGAGGAGATACCCAAACGTTAGGCCTCTTTCTATTTCCTCAACCACACGCACACACACACATACACTGAGACACACACACACACACACACACACGCAGACACACAGGTCCCGCCTCTTTCTTTCCCTCCAACTCTCTCTCTTAATAAGCTCTCTGAAACTGCAGGTGCTGTTGTTTCCTGTCTTTTTTTTTTTTTTTACATGTATTTATTTTCTTCAAGTGTCGATGCTTTTTCTTTCTTTCTTTCTTTCGGGAAGGCCTTAACCCTTGTGTTGCCTTAGGGTCAATTTGACCCGAATCAATATTACACCCTTGTGTCGCCTTAGGATTAATTTGACCCCATTCAATGTTTAATGTCGGTGTTCTTTCGGTAGTCAACAAACAAACATAAAGTGCCTCACACTTAAACTTGGAAAACAATATTAATTCTAATAATTTTCTGGAGGTTTTAATTGCTGGCGTCAAATTAAACCCAAAGGGTAAAATATGTTAGTAAATATAAAGGTAACAGGAGGGTGAAACATTGAATCGGGTCAAAATGACCCTAAGGCGACAGGAGGGTTAAATAAGCAATGAGCTGAGAAACGGGGCGCCGCTCCCTCCTGTTCGGATTCAACGCGCTCCTGACGGTTTGCTTACTCCACACCGCTCGCCCTCCCTCTAGGGCAGGGGTGTCCAAACTTTTTGCAACGAGGGCCAATTGTGATAAAGTAAAGATGCCCGGGGGCCAATAGTTCCTTTAGACATTTTTTAAACCACAAAAGTTACATGAAAATACACTGTTATAAAACAATTAATTTTTACTGTCACAATTACTTCTATTTTTTAAATGACAATGTAACCACATATAATATAACCAAGTCTGCCTTTCATTCAGTCAGATAACAATGAAAACGCTGTATATAGAATACCTTACATTTCTATGAGTTACATAACATTGCTTAATGAACATTTTAAACAGGAGTTATAAGTAATGCAAAGTGGTCTGTTATCATTACACTTAAAAACTAATTAATTTTGCCCTCATCTTTTACGAGATCTTTTCAGAAAAGCAATAGTTTGTCACATCTACAGGTTTTTCACTGTTAATGACATGTTACCGTTCAACACACTTCACATTTAGCTGACTGTGGCTACAATCAACCTGTTTTGCACTGAATACCTTTTCAAGATAATATCAATAAAGTGCAACCTGTGAAAAATTAAACAAATAAGATCAAATATTTGGGCATAAAGAGTTTTACTGAGCGTTAGTTACACTGCATATCTTTTCAAAATAACAATAACGCGCAACCTTTGAAAAACAAAACCAGTGCAGATATGTGCGAGTCATCCCGTTTTCCTCTGTGTGATAAAATGGGCTTTCCACTACACCTCTTTTTAAAACGGGGTCGCAGGCTTGATATGGCCACTCTCAATACAGCTCAATGTTGAGCTCTTGTTTTGAAGGGCAACAGCTGGAACGCTGAGGTAACACCTGGCAAGTCGCCAAGAATCTCGTCTGTCGCGCATGCGCAGCGTAACCGGTTAACGCCGTAACGACACGTTTACACTAAAGTAGGCGACAGGCATTTCGCTTTTTATTTATGAATGACTTAGTTTTATGTCCGTGTAGTTCGTAATACGTGAAGTTCTCAAACAAGGTCTTGAAATCAAAGAATCTGCATTCCCCCTCGCGCCCCACCTGGTCTCTTGAACCCGGAGCAGAGAGCGACTCCGAGACGACGTGTGTTCACCACCGTGGGAACGCAGAGGTGTCGGTTTGCTGTTCCCGCGACATATTGGACGCTCTCTGCCGGCTGGTTGGAGCGTGCTCACCTGTATGTGCGCACCTGTCTGTGCGCATG
Organism: Pseudoliparis swirei; assembly: GCF_029220125.1. Taxonomy (NCBI): domain Eukaryota; kingdom Metazoa; phylum Chordata; class Actinopteri; order Perciformes; family Liparidae; genus Pseudoliparis; species Pseudoliparis swirei. The sequence continues at coordinate 19,070,091 of NC_079398.1, read as the reverse complement.
GGGGCGGAGCTCCGCCGCGATACAGAGAGCCAGGAGAAGTGTGAACGCCACCACGTAGAGACAGAAATGACATGCCACTGTGTCGATACGATCAATAACAGACGACCGTTTAGTTAATAAAACAACCTGACATTACTTCTGTTGTAACCTGGCGCTAGAGAGAATATGTCAGTGGGGCGGACCCCCACCCTGTTCTCATGGGAGGGGAAACACGAGTAATTCCCACCGCTCCTGAACGCGGCGGCCCTCAGTCAACTTTTGTCCTTTTTTTTGCCGTCGCCATGGCAAATAGGTTTGGAGAAGGGTTCACGCCACGCAGAGCCAGAAACATGAGAGAGGAGGAATTACGTCTTTAAAGTTTTTATGATTTATTTATTCTGACAGATCTGGCGGGCCAGAAATAACACATTATATGACCGATGTCGCGGGCCGTATGAAATCTGACCGCGGGCCGGACTTTGGACACCCCTGCTCTAGGGGGTTCAGGCCTTGAGTCTTCACACCGTGGTGTATTTGTAATGAAGTGTATGTGTGTGTGTGTGTGTGTGTCTGCCTGCTGTCTGCGCATGGGACCTTCGGTGCATGTGTATGTCTATTTGAAGGCCCGAACGTCTTCGGGGGGCCTCAACATCAAACGCCACTGCAGATTTGAGCGGCAGATGGCAGCGGTTCAGTTCAAGGCTCCTGTAATTTGCAGATGTGTGAGGAGAGGTGTATGGATTTTTATATATATTCATAACGGAGTAATGCTGACGGCCCTTTTAGACGTGCTTATCTTGCATCCTTAGTTCAGAGCCTTTTATAAACCTGTGCTTACGGATAGAGCTTTTACCTGGGAAGAGAGAAAGAGAAAAAAGATAAGAGCATACACACACACACACACACACACACACATATGCACACTGGAGGTCCTTACAGAGTTGGAAATGCCTCGTAGCTCAGAGAAAAACATCAGTTATGTGTCTAACCAAGCCCGAAAAAGACTGTAAAAGATCAAGGTGGGTCTGCAGTGACCTGAGCAGCAGAGCCGGGCTCAGCCCGACTCTTTGTGTCCGGCTGTAGTCCCTGAATGCTGAAAAGAGACTTCTGTGTTTCACAGGAAAAGTGCCAAGAGTCTGTAAACTTTCCAGTTCCAGAAAGTGACATCATAAAATAAAAAAGGACCGCGAGCATCCCTCCAGAGAGCAAAGCTGGACTCTGGTTCCTTCAGGTTGGCTATAAACATAAAATGGCTTTTTAAATTCTTAATGTCCGATAACCGGAGGCGCAAGCCTGGGACCGAGAAAACCAGGGATGTCACACACACACATTCCGGCGGACAGCCTCAGTGGACCGGAAGATCTGTCTTAAGCATTCTCGCAAGTATGCAGACAAATATGCAGACAAATATGCATACACATATGCATACATTACACACACATTCAAGATTCAAGATTCAAGATGTTTTATTTGTCACATACACACACAGGGTGTGCAGTGAAATGAAAGTGGCAATGCTCAGCAGGAATGTGCAAGGGCAACAAGTACACACTATTTACAATAAAAAACAACACAATATTTACAGTAAGTGTGTGTGTGTGTGTGTGTGTGTGTGTGTGCCTAAGAGGGGCAGTTGTGTGGGTCTATGTGGGGGTCCTGGTGAGGTCGGAGTTCACAATCCTGATGGCCTGAGGAAAGAAACTCCGTCTCAGTCTCTCTGTTCTTGCAGCGTGACTACGGAGGCGCCTGCCTGACCGCAGCAGCTGAAACAGTCTGTTGTTGGGGTGGTGAGGATCCTTCATGATCCTGCCGGCTCTGGTTCTGCACCTCCTGGTGTACAAGTCCTGCAGGGTGGGAGTGTAGTTCCAATAGTGCGTTCAGCCGAACGCACTACTCTCTGCAGAGCCTTCCTGTCCTGAGCGGAGCAGTTGCCAAACCAGGCTGTGATGCTTCCTGTCAGGGCGCTCTACAGCTCCAGAGTAGAAGGACTGAAGGATCCTCTGGGAAACTTTAAATTTCCTCAGCTGCCTGAGGTGGTAGAGGCGCTGCCTTGCCTTTCTCACCAGAGTGTCTGTGTTCGTTGACCATGTCAGATCCTCGGTGATGTGGACTCCCAGGTATTTATACCCGCTCACCCTCTCCACAGTAGTCCCGTTAATCCCCAGTGGTGAGTACGTCCTCTGTTGTTGTACCCTCCTAAAGTCCACAATCAGCTCCTTAGTTTTGGTGACATTCATGATGAGGCTGTTGTCCTGGCACCAGAGTGACAGATCAGCAACTTCCTCCAGGTAGGCCTTCTCGTCGTTGTCGGAGATCAGGCCCACCACCACTGTGTCATCCGCAAACTTGATGATGGTGTTGAGCTGAACCTGGCCACACAGTCATGTGTGTACAGGGAGTACAGTAGGGGCTGAGGACGCAACCCTGGGGATCCTGTGTTCAGGGTGAGGGATTTGAGGTGTGTCTGCCCACCCTGACCACCTGTGGCCTGGCGGTCAGGAAGTCCAGGATCCAAGCACACAGGGGGTGTTCAGTCCCAGCTCAATCAGCTTGCCGGCCAGTCTGGAGGGGACTATGGTGTTGAAAGCTGAACTATAATCAATGAACAGCAGTCTCACATAGCCCCCCCTCTGGCTGTCCAGATGAGAGAGTGTGGTGTGCAGTACCTGGGAGACAGCATCATCTGTGGATCTGTTTGGGCGATAAGCAAACTGCAGCGGGTCCATGGAGGAAGGGAGGAAGGCGCAGATGTAGTCCTTTATCAGCCTCTCAAAGCATTTCATGACCACCGAGGTACCGAGGTGAGGGCCACCGGTCGGTAGTCATTCATACATGCTGGAGAAGCATTCTTGGGCACAGGGACAATAGTGGATCTCTTGAAGCAGGCGGGGACCACGGACTCAGCCAGGGAGAGGTTGAATATTGTGGTGAACACTGGAGCTAGCTGATTAGCACAGGTCTTCAGTACTCGCCCAGATATGCCATCTGGACCTGCAGCTTTCCTGGTGTTCACCCTCAACAGAGCCCTCCTCACACTGTGCTCGGTCACAGAGAGTGTGTGTTCATCCCCAGCGGTAGAACTCACCTCGCCACGCTTAACGGTGTTGTTGTTAGCCGGCGAGCTAGCGCTGTTGTTGCTAGCCTCAAACCGTGCATAAAATGAGTTCAGGTCGTCCGCTAGGGATGCGTCGGCACTCACCATAGCGCAGGGTCTGCTCTGGTAGTCTGTGATAGTCCGTAGCCCCTGCCATAGGCGCCTGGTGTCGCGCTGCTCCATCTGTGATTCCACTCTGTCTCGGTACCTCCTCTTGGCTTCCTTCACCGCCTCCTCAGTCCATAGACCGCTGCCTTGTACTCGTCCATGTTGCCGGATACAAGACCGGAGTTATAGGCAGCAGTACGGGCGTTCACAGCTTCACGGATGGATCTATCAACCCACGGCTTTTGGTTAGGAAAGACCCTAACTTTTACCGTGGGGACGATGGTGTCCGCTAAGCGTTGCTATGAGGCTCATTGCTACTTCATAAACTCGCTGACGTCACTGGAACTGGATTGGATCATGTCCCAGTCGACGACACGCAGAGCGCCCTGTAGCTCAGCCTCTGATTGGTCAGACCACCGCTACGTTCCTCGTCACTACCGCTTCCCGCGATCTTTTGTCGGTACTCGGAAGCAGAAAAATGGCGGCATGGTCTGATTTGCGAACGGAGGAGAGAGACAGCCTTGTAGCCTCTCTTGAATGGCGATAGCAGTGGTCCAACGTTCTTTCCTCTGGTAGCACACGTAATGTGCTGGTGAAAGTTCGGCATGACTGTTTTTAGGTTTGCCCTGTTAAAGTCCCCAGCCACCACCACAGCCGCATCGGGATACTTGTTCTGATGCCGACATAACACATCATGTAGGTCCGATAGTGCTACGACGGTGTCCGCTTGTGGTGGAATGTAGACGGCTGTGGTGATGACCGAGCTGAACTCCCGGGAAGGTAGAATGGACGGCATGAGATCGTCAGATGTTCCAGGTTCGCGAGCAGGAACGAAAAGAGTCTTAATGTTCTTGGGGTCGCACCACATGTTGTTAGTCATGAAGCAAACCCTCCACCCTTAGATTTACCAGACTCTTCCGTTCTGTCTGCACGGAAAACAGAGAAGGACTCGGTTGGGCATATGGCTCGATCTGGCACCAGCGGGTTCAGCCATGTTTCCGCCAGACAAAAGATGTTACAGTCCCTCATGTCCCGTTGGAATCTGATCCTTGCCCTAACATCATCCATCTTATTTTCCAGAGACTGGACGTTAGCAAGAAGGATGCTGGGCAGAGGTGGACGGTGGGCTTGAACTCTCAGTCTGTTCCGAATTCCGCTCCGTTTCCCTCGATGTTTTCGTCGTCTCCCCGTAGTAGCGGCTCCACTGTTGTTGATGTGGTTCGCTCGTACGATCTCTGCCGGCCACGCTGGATCGATGGAAAAAGTGGACAAAAACCCTTGTTTTGCGCAAAAGTTTATGTCCAAAAGTGTGCTGTGGTCGTATGCTGTTAGTGCCGATGTGTTTGTGGCAAAGAAAACATTAAAAATAAACACAAAAACTAAAAGAGCGCACAATCTCCGCGGAGCTACCTCGACGGCGTCTGGACACAGCCGCGCCATCTCATGCATTATATCGAGTGTGTGTCACAGGGGTAAACCACATGACGCCGCCAGCTTATTCTTTTAAGACGAGCTGTATTAAGCCGGAGTGACTCCGCGATGCTAAGTGTAGGATTGTGTCACTGTTTGATGAGCAATCATTTCAGTCTGTAAAATGTGTGTGAGTACGTGTGTGTGTGTGTGTGTGTGTGCGTGTGCGTGTGGAAAGAAAGATTAATGAACACGGTGAAATAAACAGACGCTAGCTGTCAGTTGGCTCCTCGGGGCTTACCCAGAGCTGGCATCGGTTTGCGAGCTCAGGAAGCGAGCGCGTTGTGATTGGCCCGTATCGTCTTAAAGGTACAGCGTGTTGCATTCAGTGGGCTCTAGTGGCAGAAATGGAATATAATGTGTTTTCTCTCGTGCGTGGATCCCCCTGAAAGTTAGGATGGTTTTGTTTTAGTTACCTTTAGAGATAAGCGTTATTTGTATGTATTTATTACAATAAAAAAGGACTCTAGGTGCTCACGTTTGACCTGACTGTGCCCCTTATAGGCTGTTAGGTTGCCCTGGGTTACACACTGTGGTGACCCCGATGTGATATATTAGCGTTACATGAATTAGTATTTAAAAACCAGGTGAAACCCATTGAGATTAAAAATCTCTTTTTCGAGGGTGGCAGGCAGCGACATAAGAAACACAGAACTAGACGAGTTAAAAGGAACTAAAAGTAAAGAGACAAGTGACATCACCGAGTTAATTTAAGAAACATTGACATGTTTGGGAAACCTGCCTTCATTTCTTTCATTTTATATTCAAAAGCAGTAAGTGGTATCAGTTCTTTGAGTTCTCAAATGTTCTGCAACATGTTCCAGGATGATGAGTCTGCAGAGGACACAAAAGCCCTTCTTCCCATTTCCGTTGTGGCATTTGGGACGATGAGCATCAGGAAGGCCTGAGAACGCAAAGAGTATCTCCCGACACTTTTCTGCATGATGAAGACATGATGAAGACATGATGAAGACATGATGAAGACATTTCTACATGCTTGGCTCAAGGGAGTAGTCCCAGTCATTTTTTCAACCTCTAACCTCCCTGCTTGACGCCACCAACTCCTACACACACACTGCGCCTTTAAGCACGCGTTCAGACAGAAAACACACACTACGGGCTGCGTGCATGGGAGCTGGTTGAAGGCGTATCGGCTGCCTCGAGCACGGCGCCGCGCCCGATTAGAAAAACTGCGAAAGTACATTTTGGAAAGAATTATGGAAAGTTGTCAACTTTTTTTTTGGAGTCTGCCACTTAGTGTGTGTTTCTTGTTGTTGTTGCCAGAAGCCCTTCCAGCGTTGGCATCCCCGGTTGCTGCATCACCGAGACGGCCTCGTTTCACTGAACAGGCGTACGGCTACGTGCTCTCTCTCTCTCTCTCTCTCTCTCTCTCTCTCTCTCTCTCGGCACGACACACTCAACATGAACCTGATATCAAACTTAACGTTGAAAGGTAGTCCAACAATTTCAAGAGGTTTCCGTTTAACTCTGAAACATTTGCGTGATTTCTTTTCATCATACTTTGAGGCAGTCTGCAAGTTTTTATTTTTATTAGATATATATATTTTAAGTACATCACTTGTACGTATAAAGCACAACTTTTAAAAAAGAACCCTCTTGGGAGTTATTACTCTAATCCATCACTGGAATTAATTGTGCCAAAACATTCAAATGCAGTTGTAAGAGGCCATAACTCCACGGCTTTTTTTCCCATTTTTTTTTTTCATCGGGTCCACTTGTCACATCCGATTGCCCACAGCCTCCCCCCCCCCCCCCCCCCCACCCCAAAAAAAATAGCCGAGTGCTTCGTCACCGAACTCACGCCTTCAGGAAGATCACCTTATCTCTCCACAATCTTCCCGCTATATTAAATCCAAATTGCTTTGTCTCTTAAAAGCAGCGAGGACGAATACAACGTCGATAACGCTCCTTCGTGTTATTATTCTCACGTCGTCGCGGCTCGTGAAAGTAATTCGACCGTCGCGCTCATCGCGAGTCGCTCCCGGATAAACAGGCCTCGCATGTAAATAAAATTGTTAATTTTTTATATTTTTTTATATAATCCGCCTAAAAGTCAAAGCGGGGTTTGCGTGAGGAATAAACGAAACGTCGCCGTCTCATCTCCGGGACGCAGCGCCGACGATCCTTATTACAATTAATTTGACGATGACATACGCTGTTAAGATGACGCCGTGCTCACTGGGTCACGACGTGTCGTACACGCTGCCTGTCACCGTGTCTCATTTGTGCACATTTATTTATTACTGCATGTATTGAGAGTTGTGGCCCCTCCCATAATACTTTACAGGAAAGATGGCAACGAGAAACGAGCAGATGTAGATTTAGACAAGCTAATCCCTCCGGGGGCCCTTGTTTTTATCTTTTTGCATCACATTTTTTTGGGGGTCTCTCGCGGGGACTTTGACAAAATATGCATACGTCTCATTCCTGATGGTAATATGCTGACTAATGCTCCCACCTGTAGCGGGCACCTCCTCCCTATGTCTCTGTTATTCGCTGCCATCTGTTTCCTCGTCGCCACCTTAATGGACCCCCATTGAGTTCAAACAGAGAGGCCTATTTACACCCTCTCACACACTCACACACACACACTCTCCCTAAATGAATAATAAATAAATAAATAAATAAATAAATGAATGAATATAAGTTATAAATCAACAAGACATCTTTAAAAAAATATATTTCTCATTCTTGTATTTCTTCATTTATGTATTTATCTATTTATGTGTCACACGTATTTCTTCATTTATTTATGTGTGACATTACGTGTCAAATGTCTAAAGTCGAACCTCTGTCTAGGAGTGTGATGTACCTGTGCTGTTGTGCTGTGGTATGTTGTGCTCTATCGCTCCTGGCACGCTCAGCTCAGAAGCTCAGCTCAGCTCGTTTGCAGACAGCTTTTTGACTTCAGCAAGACACTTCATTTTATCAGACTGAGTACAGATGACTGTTTTTTCTTTTCTGTCTTCTTGTCTTCTTTGTGTTTGTGTCTTGGTTCTGTGGTTTTGGGTTGGTCTTTCTGGTCTTGTGGAGTCTCTCTCACTCACCACATCGTCACCTCTTCATCACATTATTTTATCAATTATTCACTTCATTAATCACTGTAAGTGGAGTAGAATGGATGTGTTGTGGTGTTGTTTGTTTGTTGTACGTAATAAACGCTGATAATATATATACAACGTAATAAGTAGCTTTCTGACCCAGGGTCGCCACACAATGAGAAGTTGAATCTTAACCCTCAGTCAAATAACTTTAACGATCTTCTTTAAATAAAATATATTGTGCTCTTTAGATCCTCAAAAAAAACCCAATTATATCTCATGTTTAGAGACTAGGAGACGTCAGAGCCCAGAGGAAAGTCCAAAGAGATCGCCGAGATCAGGCTTCTCTCGGCACACAGCAGCGCGCCGCGCCCGGCGCTGAGCCCAGTGTGGTCCCAGCAGGACCTCTCAAATCCGTCGCATATCCTCCTTATTAGGCTGAATCGATAAACCGACCACAGATTTGATCGCTTAAACTACTAACGCTGAAAACATCCACATCCTTAAATTACATTCCGTGAGTAACAGTTTAGATAGAATGACAGAAAAGAGCGCATAATAAAACGCTCATACAGATCCAAGTGCTAGGATCGGATTGCTTGTGTCTTGTGACTTGACTGATCCTGTTCAACAATCATGAGGTTCGGTTCGGAGCTCATTTTTTTATATATACGACACGTACATGTCACATAATAATAAATGAAGAAATATGTGGACACAAGAAGAGAGATATAATAAATGAGAAATACAGAAATGTAGAAATAATTTCTATTTATTTCTGTATTTATACATGTATTCTTGTATTTATTTATTTATCATTTATTTATTTATTTATACATTTCCCGAGCCTCTCGGGGGGGATAAATAGACACGCTGCATTTATTCCGCCGTGTCTTTGCAGACTTCAGTCACATATATGTTTTTTGTTCTCCTCTCTCAAGGCGCTCAAAGACTTTCAACTCGGGGTCCTTCCGTCCTCCCGGGTGGGGTATTTCCGTTTGAATAAACGCCCCACTGTAAACCCGAACGTCCAAATTAATCAAATAGATTAAGTAGTGTATACTCAAAGTTTTAGAGAAAGTTCTACTAACTTAAATATGTCAAGTTGGTGTAACATGTTCTTCTTTTTGAGTAATTTTAACTAATATTTTTTTATTAAATGGAACTATTTTGTAAAACATAACGTACGCCCAACGTAATAGAATTTAGTAATTATATGCTGCTAATGATAAAGTCCTGTTATTTCTATTGTTTTAAATATGGATGATTTAAAAAGAAACCTAAATCACATGCTAAAATACAATAAAAGTGTAAAATACACAGTAAAATGTCCTTTTAGTTGTTTTTTAGTCGGTATCATAAAAGACTATTGAAGTTGTCATGATAATACAAAATAACTAGTAACATATCAACGACAAATAAAACGTTTGCTGAAAATTCACATTCAACTTGTAGTGTAAATCAACTTGGAGTCATCACGTGTTTTGGCCGTTATCAAAGTGCATTATGGGGATTTCGCGGGAGTCGTTACTTTACTTTCGTCCTGCACCCTTTCGCACGAGGCTGTGGTGTCATCGTCGACTCGGACTGTTTTCAAGGTGAGTGAGATCTTAAGTGTTTTTATATATACGTTGATATGTGTCATGTGTTTAGTTACATGATGTTACAATCAGCCAGTTGCCAAACCTCGAAAAACTAAAACTTTAAATAATTTCCTAGACTTTGCGAGAGACATTACGTCTGCTTCACTCGCCGAGACTCCAGTCCTCTCCCGGAGTCTGTCTCTCAACTTCAGCAGTGGCTGGTTTGAGCTCAGAGACACAAGTGGCGGCTAACGTTGGCTAACGTACGCTCCTCGTGTACTAAGGTACTATAGCTAACGACGTCGGTTCGCGCAAGCTAACGTAACTTGACGTACCAGCGGAGGAGCACGAGGTGTTCCACTAAACTACCTTGTTCGACTGAGAACATCGCGGCTAACGCTAACGTAACTTGACAGTGATCTCCGGTGCTTCTCTGTTGGTTCACGGGCAGCGCCCGGTGTTTATGCTTGACTATTCACGTCACTCGCATCTCTGGCATTTCTTTTGTTTTTGTGCACGTCAAATAAAAACCACGTTATTGTTAGACCCTGTATGGAAAATCCTAGATAGATAGTGTTTTACGGTGGTGTTATTGAGACTTGCATGTAAGCTGCATAAATGAAATGTTTAGATATGCCACCAACAAATTATGTATTGTCAACTATGTTTGTCAGTGCATTATACCAGCGGTTCCTAACCTGGGTGTCAGGACCTCACAGGCTGTTGCATGGGAATCACAACGTGTTGTGGGAAGAGTCCTTAAGTAAGAAATATCAAAGAACAGCACAGAAAAATCTTGTTTGAAGAAATAAAATGAAATAATTGACAGTAATTGTACTATGGCATAGCATTTGCATCAACCTATCTCCACTAAAAAAAAGTATTTCTGAAAAGGTGGCCAACCAGTAACATATTTTTGGACTCATTTAAAGGTTAAGAACCACACATTATATATTTTTAGAATGAGAAAAATTGTGCAAAGAATGTGTTTGTAATAGCATTCAAAACTCAGTCTTTCATTTTCTTCTATTCTCTGATGAATAGGGAAACAATTACCGGTCCTTTTTTAGTCAGTGTTCTTTCAAATCAAATATTTACTTTTAGTTTTACATCGCATACAAAAATGGAAAACATGCCATTTTAAAGCAGTGTTAGCTGTAGTCCATGATCATGTTTTGGTAAGCTAATAGTAATTAACTTGTTATATTAATTAGTAAGTAATAGTAATTCTGTCTTTAAAGTTTTAGATGTTGGTCTAAACTTTGTCATTTTTTTCTTTGCCTTTTAGGTTGCTGGTTCCAAAATAATCTGGAAGTGTAAATTGTGCAGCTTCTTGCACCTCCAGAATACAGTTATTTAGACACTGTAGGCTGCAGCACAGCCACTTTTCCAGAATCAGCCCTCTTCCATGCCTCTACACCGATTGCATTTGCACGTTTCAGACACTTAATTCACTGAGTACTCATTTATCAATATATCATACAGCACAACCTAGCATTTGTACAGAGCAGAGTCAGGGGCCTGTGTTATTCAAATGCCCCTTATGCACATTTCAGCAACCCTTTTCTAATTCAGCCGTTTTCAGTCATCTCAGAAAGCATTTGAAAAATCATGAAACGGTGACATGCCCATATAAGGATTGTAGCTATATCACAAATGTGTACTCCTCCTTCAATTCTCATAAAAGTAGAGAACACCAAGCAGGTCTTGCATCTGACTTTCAAACTGATATTGTCAGTGAGGATCCCCATATTCTTGAAGCCAGTATTTCTGAGGAAACTAGTGATTCGCATGAAGAATGCCCAGACCGGAGCAGAGAAGTGGGGAACGGTGATCAGTGTGACACTGGCAGTCTAAGAAATCAACTTAAAACAAATTTACAAATTTAGCTTCTTTATTTCTTAAGATGCAGGCTATCCTTCATGTCTCAAACACAGCTATTCAGGAAATAGTAGACCACTTGAATCAGATCTTCTGAGGTAATATGGATCATCTCTTTAAGTGAAAATTGTGATTCTTATTCATTTGACCGCTATTGTCGGCTTAATAAATGTGCTAGATTCTTCAAATTGAATGTTTTTTTATTTGTTGCTGTTATTTCAATGTAGTTGTATGCAGAGTTCCAGAGGATAACCAATCAGAACCTGCCCAACCGATTCTATGCTGAGCTTGACCGCCATCTTCCACGACTAATGACTTTATTTAGGCAGAAGGCATCAAGAACTGGAAAGACAGCAGATGCTCTGACTGAAATTTTAAAAATCCACGATGAACAGGTAAATAGATTATTACACACTTCATAGGTTGAACCGGTGGAACTTCGAACAGGTTCAATGACTCAAATGAGCTTTGTGAATTTTGCAATTAGTCCACTCTGTGTTTGACATTTGTTTGATTGCATTAAAGATGTGAACAGGTTATTTGTGGCCATATGTTCTGAATGGATTATTTTAAATGTACAAATGTGTTTCTATCTGAATAGGAAAACCAGGACATACACACCAAACGTACGACTGTTCTCCACGGCCTCCTGTCTATCTGTGCGAGGATGTATCTGGATTCTTCAGAACCTGCACAGTGAGTCTTCTTAAGTCACTAACAGATTCTACGTGTGCATGATGTAAACAGTTCATCAAAATACTAATATCTTTTAGGACTTACCTTTGTTTAGTCTACCCATACACTTTTCGGGTATAGTCTGTTTTCGCCTCACTACAAAGGAACTGTATTGGCAAGTGAGAAGATGTTCAGTAAAACATGTTCCTGTAAATGTCCTTTAGCTTGGTTTCAGTCTCACCACTTGGATTCTCTGGTAATTTGGTTGATTTGTGTGTGCAGAACATGGATCTTATGTTGTTCCCCTCTTACAATGAGACACAGGTCTCCTTGTAAAAGAGGCCTTTGTTTTCATTGGGACTTGGTTAAGGAAAGATACATTATGTCATCTGTGCTGTTCCATGTGTTAGTTTGTGATTGGTATCTCTTTTTCATTCATTCAGGACGAGTCTGATGAGCCAGAGCTTGATGGGGTTGCAGTGGGCCTCCTTACTGTCACCAGTGACAATAACACAAGTGCAGTTCACTACCACCCTGTGAAAATCTCTGTGATTATTGAAAGTGATGTCATAGTTAGTCTCCCAGACTTGGCGATGCCTTCCTGGTAGTCTTTGGATTCATGTATGCACTACACCTCAGCTACCCCAAAGCACTTACCAAGACTTTTGAGTTCATTCAAAAGATCTTACTTGGCCTAGAAAGTGGCAAACTGTCACCGAAGTTGCAGACCCTCAAGAATGTTTTGATGACCTAGAAACGGAAGGCTGCAGCGGTATACCATTATAAAAGGTTCAACATGTTCAAGTTAAAAGGTCTATGATCACGTCTTGCAGCTTTGCAATGCAGCGCCATCATGTGATCTGTTCATGTATGTTATTGTGTTGTGTATTATGGAGGAAAAAAAGGCAGAGGTCATGGTTCTCAGGTTGTTATCTTTGTGCAGATAAAAAATAAAAATAAACTTTTATGCCTCATGTACGTGTTTATCAACAATATTTAACCCACTATAGCGGTAAAGATCATCATTATCTTTTAAACGTAAAGATACAATTTATTTTGGAAGTTTAACTTTGGTTGCAAAGTTGAAATGTTTTATTTATGCCCATATTCATTCAAATAATTAAAATGATCAGCCACTATAAAGATGGAAGTTTTTCTTTTTTTCCTGAAAATGTTCTGAAACAGTTCTGTTGTATTTAATCCAAAATGCTGCACTATATACTCAGGAAGCCAAGAGCAGTGTTTTTTCGCTATAACAAAAAATGTTGGTATTTTATGTCACCAGCTCTAAGTTTAAGCTCTACAATTTATTGAAGTATATTTTCAAATTATTTATTTTAATATTGCAGTGTGCTAAATGTGAGTGCAAGAAAATACTGTTCAATAGATAGATGTTCATGACTTAAATTTTGAGTTTGTTAAACTCAATGTAATTGAGGCAATAAATTGCCACAAAAAAATTAAGTTTCGAGTTATCTTTTTAAGTAAACAAATTCAAAACATTTGACTAATGTGAACTCGAAAACATTGAGTTTGGTTAACATGAAATGGTGTGGTTGTGTACTTTATTTTTTTAAGTTCTGTGAACTTATTCCAGTGGTTTGAAAACTTGAACATTTTAAGTACTAATAACTGAAAATAATTGAGTTGAGCTAAATTAACACTTTAATTTAAGCTGTAATCAAAAGGTACAAGTAGCAAGTCATCAAACTTTTTAAGTTCTGCAAAATCAAATTAAAAAGTTCATTAACTCAAAAAATTTGAGGCAATATATTGCCTCAAATTTTTTGAGTTCTACTAACTTATTCGGGTTTACAGTGTGGTGTTGGGGCTTTTAGATATCATCCGTCTCTATAAACACGGCACGTACCCCACGTGGACTTCCAGTATACACGCGCAGAATTAACGGCGTATTGTTTATGCGTATGTTGTAAAGATGCTGAGAATATGCACGCGCTGCACTTTTGGTTTTTATTCATGATGAGCGTGTAGCGTGTGTAGCGCATACCCATCGTCTCAGTTCAGTGAGGTCGCTGCACATCTTAAGTCGTGCTTTGAGCTCAACTTCTTGGGCTCTCTGTATGAAAGTAGCCCCCCCCCTCCTCCCCCTCCTCCTCCCCTCCATCAACCTTGCCTGTAGCGCCGATGGGATGAAACATGGATAGAAGCTCCCGAAGGAAGCAGCAGGTTGGGACGGTCCATCTGTGAGCTGCATTCAAGGACAACAGTGTTAATCCATTTTTGGAACAGTATGAAACGAGCCAGTGTGGGTATTTCTTTTTGGGGGGGGGGGAGGGTTCTTCTCGATGAACTGTGGACGCCACTGTTGTCTCGCCAAGTCGACTGCGGTGTCCTGGAGATTAGATGCGAATCGTCGCCTCCTTGTTTGAGAGAGATAATGAACGAATGTGATTGTTTCTGATCGAGGGGGAGGAAGAGTAGGGGGGGGGGGTGTTGTCGCAGCACGCGGGCGCTCGTGAAAGTTTCTTTTAATGTGATTTTTTTTTTGCAGCCCGGAGGTGTTTGGGTTTGGCTGCGTCTATTATTCTCTGTTTTTGTTCTATTTTTCTCTCCTCTCCCCGTTTCCTGTTCTCTCCTCCATCACTGTACCATCCCCCCATCTCTAACTTTCTCTCTCTCTTTCAACTCCCTGTCCTCTCCGATAGAACCGATTCCACCTGCAGATGTCGGCCCGCGTGCCTCCGTCGACTCTGGGCAGCCTGCTGCTGGCGGTCCTGCAGGGCAGAGAGGGGGACCGCCGGGGGAGCCGGGGGGAAAGCACATGGGGGGGAGCCGCCGTAATCTGCCCCGGGTGGGAGGAGGGCAGCGAGGGCTTGCTGTCTCACCTGCAGACGCACGGCGGTTCCAACTGGCGCCTGTGGGACGTCATCAACCTGACCCTGGTCTCCGGGGGCGGCGGCGACCGCAGAGGGGGGGAGAGCCGGGAGGAGAAGAAGGAAGCGCAGAGGGAGGAGGAGGCTCTGAAGATCCTCTCCACCCGTTTCCTGCGCTCCCCGTCGCCCATCTCCTCCGTCCTCCTCCTGGGCTCCGACCCCGAGTGCCTCTCCGCCGTCCTGCGGGCGGCCCAGCGGCTGGCGCCGGCGCTACCGGCGCTGCAGTGGATCATGGGATACCCGCTGTCTCCGGATTCGCTGCACACTCTCGGGGGTCCCCTCGGACTTTTAGCCTACGGGGAGGTGGGCCGCAAGCCCATCAGCTTCTACATCCGGGATGCTTTGCAGCTGATTGGCCGCGCGGTCACCGCGGCGACCATGGTGAGGCCCGACCTGGCGCTGATTCAGAACGTGGTGACCTGTTACGACGATCCGACCGGACCGGAGCAGCAGCCCTCCTCGGGGCGGTATCTGTCCAGGTAAATGAACACAAGCGCACTTCATACTCACGATTAGATTACAAAGAGGCAGCGCACCCAAATTACAAATAAAAAAATAAAATCATGTTGTTGCTTCCCTCCAGCATTATCCCTGTGGACGAGCATTGATCCTGTGACCTCACTCATTTGTGTAATGTAGGATGTGCAGGAGCCTAATGACAGCAGGATAAGCAACAAACAAGCTCCCACTCAGAGCCCTCTCTCGCTCTCTCTCTCTCTCGCTCTCGCTCTCTCTCCCTCTCTCTCTCTGTGTCTCTGCCCTTTTTCTTTGATCGAGCCTCTAGTTTTTTTTAAAATCAAATTAAATTCAGTTTATTTTATACAGCCCCATATCACAAATGAAAAATGTGCCTCAGCGGGCTTTACAGTCAGTACTCATACGACATCCCTGACCGTTGACCTCACATCGGATCAGGAAGAACTCCCAAGAAATAGAAAAAAAACTTTCACTGGGGATAAAAGTGAAGAAACCTTCAGGATTCAATTCAATTCAGTTTATTTTATACAGCACATTATCACAAATTACAAATTTGCCTCACAGGGCTTTACAGTCTGTACACAAACGAGATCTCTGACCTTTGACCTCAAATCGGATCAGAAAAAGACACAGCCAATGAACCATGAGGCGTGACGTCACAACGGAGGAAGAGTCAGTCATGTTAACGTCTTTGTGCGCGTTATGTAAACCAACCTTTAAAGATGACTTCACTCACAAACAATATTCATGGTACGGCCCTTTGCTCAAGGTCAGGGGAAAGGTCATCTCCAGAGCAGCGCCCCGGCAGAGGGGACGACGGAGAAACGTATTCCCCTTCCAGAAAATGTAATACGCTGCTACAGGCGACGTAGGATGAGTAGTGCTGTGGTCAGGAGGGGGAGGGGCCACAATCCTCCAACCCCCTTCAGCCAATGGGCCAACCGGTCCGGGGAATCACGTCGGAATCACCAACGAAAGACGATGGATGACACACCGCAGTTACATTTCACCGGGTCACGCCACTGTGTGTGTGTGTGTGTGTGTGTGTGTGTGTGTGTCTGTCTGTGTGTGTGTGTCTGTGTGTGTGTGTCGGTTCGTTAGCTTTCTGACGGACACGTCGGCGGATCCGCGGGGAGTTTGCACGGTTCCGAAAACGTGCAACTCCGGTCGCCACCCTTGTCTGTCCTCTGCGCTGCGGGGCGGCGGCTCCTTCTGGATGATGCTGTCGTATTCGAGGCGGGAGAGGGGGGAGGGGGGGGGGTCTTTACGGCATACAGATGAATGGGCTGACACCGGGGTGGGAGGGGGGAGGTTTTTTTTTTTTATGTTCCTCCTCCGCTTCAATCCCATGCGGCTCTTAAACGGGCTTCTGACAGCTTTCACGGGGCTGTGTCAAGGTGCGGCCTGTGATAACACACACACACACACACACACAAACACACACACAGTGAATAAAAAGAAGCATATCCAAATACATAGATGTTTTCACTTTAAGCATAACAAAAAATGGAAATCCTCACATTTGTGCAAAGCTCAAAGAAGAAGAGAAAGCCTCACACTGGCACACATTACAGCCTCTTTATGCGACTTGGTGCTGAGTGATGCTCGGAGGCCCCCGCGCCGTAATCTCACCACGAATAAAAGTTAAGTATCTCAGCTCTGCCCGGGTTATTTTTTTGTATAACGCTGCAATGGATGAAACAGCATGTAATCAACTTCTGTGTTCATGTGGTACCGGCGAGAGAAGGATTTGTGGTTTTTTTTCCAGGCTGGGCCCCACAGAAAAAATATTGACACACACACACACACATGGCGCCTGCCAGCCCGAGAGGGATCGTCAACACCACCCACGTGAGCGCGAGATGGGTTATCGCGGCGTCACCCTCCTACTGCAGCTAATGCTGGGAAGCCAGAACAATTTGGCATTCAAGGCCGGAGGCTGAAAGGAGAGGATTGGGAGTTGGATTACAAAGCAATGGTATTGGACCTTCATTACTGGAGTTAAAACAAGGTTGATGAGGTTTAAAGTGATTAAATGGCTCCATTGTAACCACACTGGCAGTTTGCTTTCACGCATAACGATGTCAGTCGACCACAATATTAGATTTAGATTTGGATTGTAGTCATACGTGGTCCCCAGAGGATGAACCGTATTATTTCCTAAACCTTTTAGTGCCAACATGAGGGTGACATTTGCTAGTTTTTAAATGAATCCTCCCTCCAAACTACCAGTTAGAATGCCATAACACTTTTTATATATTCATGTACCACACTGGATGAATTATAATACCGTTGGTGAGTCCTAAACTTTCCATCTGGCGCCATTCAAATTAAATGTGTTCAATACTTTTGATTTATAACCGGATACCTGCACAGGTCATGACCCTTCCCATCATGCCTCTATGTTTCGGGGGTACTTAGCACATTGAGGAACTTTAAGGAATGTGGAGGTTTCTTGCTGACGTCTCCCCCCTCGTCACTTCCCTTATCGTTATTGGGTCAAAGCATCCCGGCCCTTGCTCTACAGAAGCGAACTTTGAATTGGAACATGTACTCGGGCTGAGACTGATGACGTTTCACGAGTCACGAGGACACAAGTAGAGGAAAGTACGCAAATGTACGCATAAGTACGCATATTGAGAAACGCCGTTTGACTCCCCTGCTCTACCGTCTCTTCTCTACCGGTTAAAACTGGAACAACACGAGGCCGCTGTGTCTGTCCACGTCTGGTGTTCTTGAACCTCCTCTCAGGGAGAGAGATGTGTGTGCCCTCTAAATCATATTTGAAGATGTAATTTAAGCCTAATATAACACAATGGAAACATTTAATACACGCTATATATATATATGTTGTGGAAGCACACAATTAGAATTTTTTTATCCACCATACGTGCTAAGATGCGAAACTATGATGGTAAAAGTGGAAAATATACCTGCTAGAAACAATCTGCAACTAAATGAAATGTGTTCAATACTTTGAGTTATAACTAGTGCTGTGAAAAATAACGCGTTAACTCAGTTAATTAAATTACAGGATTAACTAGTTGTTGTTTTTTAACGCATTTAACGCATGCGCAGAATGAGCTTCCAATCCGTCTGTTGTTGGTCGTCTCTAACCAGCAGCATGTCATTCTGTCTCTAGTGTCGCGTTAACACGACTCCGATCTCCGTCTCGCTCGCCGCAGAGCTCGGATGCCGGCGTGTGCGCGCGCATCGGGACGAAAAAAAGTCACTTGCACCCCCCCCCGTCAACAACTCTTCTCGGAGCTCTTGCCTGTCTTGAGAGCCCTGTAAATGTATATATGTGATTAACCTGATTAAAATTTTTAATCGTTTCACAGCCCTAGTTATAACCAAATACCATCCCATGAATGACCCTTCCCATCATGCCTTTATGTTTCACACCAAACCGCGTGCTACCATGCTTTACACTAGGATGGTATATGGCAAATATTATTCCGGCTAAAAACTATCTGCATGTTCACATTGTCTTGGTGAGCATGCTAGAGTGCTGAGCACAGCCTTCCAGAGCGGTGGATGTGTCTCTACAGCAGAGGAAACTAAAAGTTATGCTTTTGAAATGCTAAAGACACCAGTGAGAGTCGCGATCTATTTGTGGAGGGACAATTAGGATTTAGTCTAGACTACCAGAATAGATTATAATAGAGTCCTCGAGCAGATAGTGTCAGTGACCTTTGCAGAAGGAAACGGATACAAACGGTTCGTTCTGTTTCGCACTCTTCATAGCGGTCCAGTTGGACGGGCGGATTCTTATCCTCCACTGACACGCCATCGCGCCACAGAGCCCGGAACAAAGCTGAAGGAAGTTAGAGACTTCCACATGGAAAAGGCAATTAACAGCTCAATGCCCGAGGGACAGAGTGAGGAAAACGGAGGGAGGGTGTGGGGGGTAAAGAGGCTGTCGAGAGATATAAGAATGGGAGGAAGGTGTGAGGGAGAGCAGACCAATAAGAAACTCTTTGGGTGGTGGTTCTTTTCTCAAAATGTCCAGAATCACAAAAGAATCCTCAGGTTGCGTAAAAATACATCGGAGAAGCATGAAGTAGAGAAAGACCAGCAGATGAAAGACAGAGGAAAAAAGTCAGAGAGAAAAGAAGAGGTATACTTTTGTGAGAGATTGATGGAAGGGAGGGAGGGAGGGAAGCAAAGAGGGAAGAAAAGAGGGGGAGATACCGCAAAGAAAGGAGAGTTGTCGCTATCGGAGAGAAATCTGCCGTCGCACGTCGACACAGCCGCCGACGCTGATTCCATCTCCCGTCGAAGAGATTAAAACCATCGAAACGAGCGCTCCTCGTCTCATTCTGGACACACCGCCGAAGACGGAGGGATTAAACTCCCCCCCCCCCACCACATAAAAAGTAAAAGGAGATGTTGCGATTAGGGAGCCAGAGACGCGTGACTCTCTTACGGAGTCATCATTTACCGGCCGCTTTGCTGACATTTACCTTCAGCGGGTACCAGGTGTTAGCGGGGGGGGGGGGGGGCGGCGTCGGTCAGCCATTTAAAATGCAGCCTTCTGGTTCGATTGCAACACAAGAAGAGGCCGGGACTCACATTTCTCTATCATCTCTCTATCATCTCACTCTCATCTCTATATCATCTCTGTATCATCTCTGTATCATCTCTGTATCATCTCTCTATCATCTCTCTATCATCTCTATCATCTCTGTATCATCTCTCTATCATCTCTGTATCATCTCTGTATCATCTCTGTATTATCTCTGTATCATCTCTGTATTATCTCTGTATCATCTCTCTATCATCTCTATATCATCTCACTCTCTTTCTCTCGGGCCTTCAACCCAGACGGGATGTAAACCTCCTCTCACTCCTTATGCTGCCATTAGAGAAGCAAAAACCTTTTTGCTTAATTCTTTGGTTTTGCGGCCAGCCGCAGCCGTTACGTTATATAGTGTCTGAGTCTGGAGTCGGGCGGCTTGATGAATCTGCTGTCAGTGGGATATGATGATTCAGCCGCGCTATTACCATGAGTAATTTCAGCTGGGAGGCACTTCCGCTTTATGGCCACAGAGACAGGGGGGGCCGCTGATGAGGAAACATAAGTTAACGTGGAGCGGAGTGCGGAATGACTTTCAAAAATCATCTGCGTTTTTTTTTTTAATCAGCTCTTTTTAAGGGGGATGGAAATGGGTTCACGAATTGATATCGTGCATGTCGGGAAAGAGAGCGCGGCGAACGGGAGCCGCCGCGACACGTTTGTCTACGATGCGTAGACGGGCTTCGGTCTGGCCAATGGGCTCGGAGGAGGGGGGAGGGTCCTCGTGAGTGATTAATTAAGGCGCTTCTCAATTTCCATCCCATATCCAGGATTTAACGGACACGGTTGCACCAGCTCATCAATTCGACATGCGACTTGGAAGACGAGAGAGGGGAAAAAAAGAAGAGAATAACAAAAAGGGGAATTTTTTTCTTCTTCTTCTTCTTCTTCTTCCTTATTTTCCCATTAACGGGAAGGCGTACTCGCCATTTCTCTCCTCGGCCCCGACGTAATCAACAGTCCCGGCACGACTCGCGACGCCCCGCAGCCGGGCGCAGTGATCCCTGCATACTTTAACATTTAAACATATGATGCGCGGTGACCTCCTGACGACCCCCCCACCCCTCCCGCCAATCAAGACACAACATCAAACGGCACCTATGCAGTTCCCCGTTGAGACGGCGTCCACGTGATCGAAGACGTGGAGGGAGAAAAAAATCCCGGCGCAATTCAAGAGTCCAGGGATCGTATGTGTGAACGAGGGAATGCTCTCCGTAATTTATTCCGCCGTGGAGACCGATGTGGGGGGCGAGTGAGACGAATAGCAATGACTGTGGACAGATAGGAGGAGACCCTCACTGCACTGCATTAACTTTTAATTATGACTTTCTGGGAGATGCAATTACCATCTGGGACTCGAGTCGCTGAAGCTCCGCAGCCAGACCGTGACAGTCTGGGCCGGTTGTAACTTTTTTCGCCCCGTGTTTTATTTTTTTTATTTTTTGTGTGCATTCCTGCAGGATGTATTTCTAAAAAGGCAGTAAACCAGCGGGGGTCTTTAATGTGTCTCATTTAAGCCATTTGGCTTTGGTCTTCAGTGGGAAACGTTCAATTTTGCCCTCGTTTCCCCAGGTGCGATGTTACGTGACATACATTTAAACCATTTTCTTTTTTTTAAGGTATTAATGTATAAAAACATACGATTAGTACGCTCTCCTCCAAGCCACCAGACTCGTCAGTCAGGAGAAATTTCACCACGTTGATCCTCTTGAAACATATTTCAATAGAACTCAAATAATGAATGAATAAATGTGTTTATTTATTTCGATAAGCAAAATATACCAGGAATAACAAAAGAAAAAAGAAGAAAGGGTTAAGGCTGAAGCTAGCTAGCTTCTAAGTGCCCAAAGTTAACCTATAATGGCTTGAAAGCTTGTTTCGAAGAGCCTTATATATCATTTTAAAAAAACAGAAATTCAAGAATTTGACCCCATAATCCATTACTTCATATGCTTTATCAAGGCCGTCAAGTCTATACTTCTCCAGAGTCATGTTTAAACATTTATTTTCATTTTTGTAATTCCTTAAAATTGTCTTTTGTTCACCAACAACAGAAAAAAAACATACTGGGCTATTTTTAACACATTTTCTTTTGATTAAAAACGTACATTTGCACAAATTGTGGCGTAAAAAGATGGTGATTGTTTGTCTTTCTCCGTCCCTCGAGGTTTCTGTCCAACACGTCCTTCACCGGCGCCACGGGCCTGATCCAGGTGGACGCCGGCTCGTCTCGGGTCCTCTCCTCCCAGCTGTTCCACGTGTGGAGCCTGAAGCGAGGTGCTCTGGGCCAGCCGGCCTGGGTGACCGTGGGCCAGTGGACCCGAGGCCGGCTGGAGCTGGAAGGAGGGATCCTGGGACTGGTGGGAGGATTCAGGAGCAGCCAAGGTCTCGGAGCCGGGGTGAGGGGCGGGGACGGCCAGGCGGACGGTAACGTCGGAGGGCGCTGGAGGCCCGGAGAATCCGTCGAGGGACACCGGCTGAGGGTGGTGACGCTGGTGGAGAACCCGTTCGTCTTCACGCGAAAGGTGGACGAGGACGGACTGTGTCCAGCCGGTCAACTGTGTCTGGACCCCAGAACCAACCGGTCCGAGCTGATCCAGAGCCTCTTCAACCAGCTGCACAACCCAAACACTACGCTCGCGGACTGGGAGAGGAGCGGTGAGTTTTTGTTTTCGAGCTGAGAGAATACTTGCGTTGGTGGAGCAGCTGTCATGCTTGTCAAAAAACATTTTGGGCGTGTGGGAAGCAGCAGTTCTGATATGTGAGAAAACTTCAAGCTCCTCTTATGTAAACTGTTGCGATCTCTTGGCTTAGATCGCATTCCTGTGTCACTGGCGATTTCTGCACCGCTGCAATCCTCAAGATTGAAGTGGATTTTAAAAGTAAAGTCAAAAAAGGGATTACGGCCAGTCAGTCCAGTTCAAAAACATACAAGAGCTCATCTGGACCGCGCCGCTGCAGCTCTGCTTCATGAATATAGCGGATTAAAGGCGGTAAATCAATGCGGGATCAGGACTATGGTGTCGAAGCAAGACCAGGTACTTTATATCTGACGGAGAAGACTATTGGCCTTCTGTTCAGGCAGTGAAACATAAAGCATCTTCATAAGCAGATGGTAAATGGGCGACGGCTAATTGAAATGTGCATTGGTGCTCGGGCAGAACCGGCGCAGGCCTTTTTTCTGTTTCCCGGTTTCAAGAGCAAAACTTTTTGCAGAATATTGATTGACTGAGTTTGCAAGAAAAAGCTGAAATTGAAGAAAGTGTAAAAAAAAAAAAAAAAAAAAAAGATAGAATATTACGTCCATCTTGTCGAGTGCGATGAGGTCGGTACATTTTCCCCGGCCCAGGTCTAGTGTGACGAAATATATTCCTCTCGCCGAGGCTCGGGGGTAATTAAAAAACACACGAGCACGCGTGTCCTGAGAGGATCCATGAACATTTTGACATGGTCATCAAACAGCTGCGGAGCCCCCCCCCCACACACACACACACACACACACACCGGAGTATACAGGACTGTCTCAGAAAATTAGAATATTGTGATGAAGTTCTTTATTTTCTGTAATGCAATTAAAAAAACAAAAATGTCATGCATTCTGGATTCATTACAAATCAACTGAAATATTGCAAGCCTTTTATTCTGATTTATTGCTGATTATGGCTTACAGCTTAAGAAAACTCAAATATCCTATCTCTAAATATTAGAATATCATGAAAAATTATACTAGTAGGGTATTAAACAAATCACTTGAATTGTCTAATTAACTCGAAACACCTGCAAGGGTTTCTTGAGCCTTGACAAACACTCAGCTGTTATAAATCTTTTTTTTTACTTGGTCTGAGGAAATATTAAAATTTTATGAGATAGGATTTTAGAGTTTTCTTAAGCTGTAAGCCATAATCAGCAATATTAAAAGAATAAAAGGCTTGCAATATTTCAGTTGATTTGTAATGAATCCAGAATGCATGACATTTTTGTTTTTTTAATTGCATTACAGAAAATAAAGAACTTTATCACAATATTCTAATTTTCTGAGACAGTCCTGTATAGTCCCTGCACTTCCAAGCCATGCATAAAGATTAATTTCACATTATCCATTCGCTTTGCGTTTTCTGTCCAGAGCTACCGGAGGACCTGAGGAAGTGCTGCTACGGCTACTGCGTGGACTTGCTGGAGAAGCTGGCGGAGGACATGGGCTTCACCTTTGACCTTTACATCGTGGGCGACGGCAAGTACGGAGCGATGAGCGGGACGGGCCGCTGGACGGGGCTGGTCGGGGACCTGCTGGGCGGGACCGCCGACCTGGCCGTGTCCTCCTTCTCCATCAACTCCGCCCGGAGCAGAGTCATCGACTTCACCTCGCCCTTCTACTCCACCAGCCTCGGCATCCTGGTGAGTCGGCGGTCGTATTTGTTGGAGCTCCCGGAGTTTGTGTTGTTTTTATTTTATGATTTGGGCATCGGGAATCAGGGTTTCTTTGATTTGTCTCTCTCTCTCTTTGGCTCCGACTTAATTCCACCCCGACGGAGCTCAACCGGTCTTCTGGTGAGCAGCGTAGGGGTCACTAGTTGTGAGTAATTGGTTTGTCGAATCGTGAAGTTTCAAAATAAGAGTGTTTAATGAGTCTGAGCGGTCGTTCTCAGCGGAGTCGTCTCACACGCCGCAGCAGATCTTTGATTTGTTAACATCTCCCTCTGTGGCTGACAAACTGCCGTCCATAACATGATCTGACAATACGGCTCCAATTTGGAGAGGAGAAGGGAGAAAAAAAGGTGATTTCTCTCCCTTACAAAATGATGGACCGCGCAAAAATAAAAATCCATCTACGCTTTAAGAAATCACGCCTTCAGAGAACTTTTTACGGACCATGCCGATGATTTATAATCACAAGTTGAAGCTAAGTCATCTTCTTTTGTTCACGCCCGACCAGGTTCGTAGCCGGGACACCGCCGCCCCGATCGGAGCCTTCATGCGGCCCCTCCACTGGTCCATGTGGGTGGGTATCTTCGTCACGCTGCATCTCACCGCGCTCTTCCTCACCTTGTACGAGTGGAACAGCCCCTTCGGCATGACGCCGCACGGCAGGAACAGGCTGCGAGTCTTCTCCTACTCCTCCGCCCTCAACCTCTGCTACGCCATACTGTTCGGACGGACTGTCGCCACCAAGGTAAAGCCCCCCCCCCCCCCCCATGTGAGAAATAGGCTCTATGCAGGGCGGGGCCTGAATTACAAATTGCAATGAGGGTGGGGGTGCATTATGAGGAGTAAACAACCAGTGAGGGTGAGTATAAGGAGGAAGTTAGCTGGTGGGAAGATGATAGAAGAGAGGTACAAGATTGATAGGGGAGAGGTTAAGACTGGAGGCAGTGATGAAGTAGGGAGGCCCAGGGAGGACAATGCACATGCAGCGAGGGAGAGGGGAGAGGCTAAGTGGGCCAACAGAGATTGAAGGAGTTATGGCGAGGGTGACGGGGATGGATGAAGGTGGAAGAATAGGGAGCGCGAGTAGAGGTTAACTCCCCCTCCCCCCAAATAGTCAGACACGAAGTTGAAGAAAGAAGGCGGTGGGAGGTGAGAGTGCAAATTGGGAAATGAGCTTCGAGAAGATGGTTGACGGAAAGCTGGCGAGACGGGGTTTAAAGGGTACGCGGGCGGGCGGAGGGAAGGAGCCGAATGGAGGTGACGTGGAGGTGGGCAGAGCGAGGATGATGTAAAGGGGAGAGGGCGAGTGGGCGGGGGCCGGCGGTTAGCGCGAGAGAGAAGTGTGTGTGTGTGTGTGTGTGTGTGTGAGAGGCGAAATGAAAAACGACGTATTGCCCTTCAAAGATAAACAACAACGGAAAAAAATGCTCTTATATATATATGGGATTTATTTGGTGTGAATACATAAAGAGATTAAATGTTCCTTTGCAGGTACAGCATTGTTCAGACTTGACTGATTGTGTCACACACACACACACACACACACACACACAGCCATGGGAAAATCTATCGTCCAATGCTTTCCGTGTTTTTTGAAAACAGCACACTGAGCCAGGATCCTTCATCGTTGTAACTCGAGCATGCGACACATTTTGATATCTAAATATCCCCCCCAAAAAACAGAATTTGTATGAATCCAGCGGCTATTCTTGGTGAGTGCGGGAACATTTGGTTAATCACACTCTGTCCCCAAAGGAAGGAGTGCAAATGACTCTGAGGCCGAGTGATTAGAGAGACCTTCCCTTAATTGAAAGGTCATCGGTTTGATTCTCACAAACTGGCAACGTGTCAATTATCAGGACGATTCTGTTCGTGACCTGTTCAAATGCCCTTGAGCAACACTTTTGTGTGATGAGTCGGAGCCAAAAAGTTATGTTTTTTAAAGGTTGTGAGAGTGTGTGTGTGGGGGGGGGGGGGGGGAGTAAATCCATTGATGAACTGATAATCAGGGCCGGCACATGCCAACAATAATCTGTCAAGGGCAACCAAGCATTCTCATTGGTCACACCGGTCTGACTGTGTTTGTGTGTGTGTGTGTGTGTGTGTGTGTGCGTGTGTGTGATACCACGTGCCGAAAAGCTCGTACGCCGCTTCAAAGCGTTCTCTATTGTAACGATGGGTCAAAACACGCTACGTGATTAGCGTGTGAATTAAACCATCAAGTTGTGTTTTAATTAGATCTCATTTTGAGTTTTAAGGAGCTTATTGAAGCGTTAGCTCAAACCGCATTTTATGTCATCAAGTGCACAATTATGGCTGGAGACATTAATCTGGAGATGGTGTCGTCAATCAACTCGCGTGGCTAACTTTAGCTTAATTAGCTCGCTAAATACGGCTGATGGTGTCATGTCAGCGTGCAAAGATTGACAGTTAGGGGCCATTTGAGATGCCTGTTTTTGTCTTTCCTCATCAATACATCCTTTACTGAGCACCAGTGCAAACAAAAAAGAAGAAATGAATATGTATTTAGGACTAATTTTTCAAACACACTTAGGCCTACTAACTTTAGCTTAATTAGCTCGCTAAATATGGCTGATGGTGACATGTCAGTGCGCAAAAATTAACAGTTAGGGGCCAGTTGAGATGCCTGTTTTTGTTTCGCCTCATCATTACATCCTTTACTGAACACCAGTGCAAAAAAAGAGGAATTTAATATTTATTTTGTTCTCATTTTTCAAACACACTTAGGCCTACTAACTTTAGCTTAATTAGCTCGCTAAATACGGCTGATGGTGTTGTGTCAGTGCGCACAAATTAACAGTTAGGGGCCAGTTGAGATGCCTGTTTTTGTTTCGCCTCATCATTACATCCTTTACTTAGCACCAGTGCAAAAAAGGAGAAATTAGTATTTATTTTCTACTCATTTTTCAAACACACTTGTGTTTGGACTTTGAGCTAATAGCGGACTCAAAGATGCCATCGTCCCTCTCCGCCCTTTCAATTTGCTAACTAACTATCCAAAAAGAGTTGAAAACAAACCGAACCCTTTTTCCGCAGTAATGGGTTACAACCTGTTTGTGTAATTAATGTCTCATTAATCCCACTCTTTTAAAAACACGAGAAAAGGCATCTCTTTTTTTCCCCCTCGTCGGTTAAGTGGATTTTAATTGGTGGAATAAATAAATGATCACAGCGTGCAAGGTGTTTTTATTCCCCCTCGGGCCCAGCAATTTCAAGGAGAGATATTTCTGACGAGTCACGCCGCGTTAGAGGTCTCTCCTCTGCGTTAGCTGGTGTGTTGTGATTGAGTTGATTACGCCGATACTCCGGGTTACATCGGGATTTAGAGAAGGATTATTACAGGAGCACGGAAGAAAGAGAACGGTGGGTTCAGAACCCCGAGGGGGGCTCTGCATTTATGTCAACACCTTTTCGTATCAAAATCATTTGGATTTGTAATCGTTTTAACGAGTTTCCTCAATGCCATTTGTTGTCGCCCTGTTTCATTCTCATCTTATCATCGTGACATTTCTTTTCAGATTCCAGTCCGGGTATTTTAAGACTCGCTCATCGTCGAGAGATGCTTTTTATTTCTCTCTCTTTTTTTCATCTGTGTCATTATTTGATGTTAATTAGACGAAAAAAGCGAAAACAAACCCGCCGAAAAACCGAAGATTCTCTCTTTCTCTCAATCTTTCTCTCTCTCTCACTCTGCAGACTCCCAAATGCTGGACCGGCCGTTTCCTGATGAACCTCTGGGCCATCTTCTGCCTGCTGGTGCTGTCCAGCTACACCGCGAACCTCGCGGCCGTCATGGTCGGGGAGAAGACCTTCGAGCAGGTCTCGGGAATTCACGACGACAAGGTCGGTCCACACACACACACACACATGTACACACAAACGAATGTTCCACAAAGGACAAGCTAATGAGTTCGGACTGGAATTATTAGTTGAGGATTTTGATATCCGTGAAACCCTTTCAGGCTTCAGTGAATATGACATCGACCCCCATCGTGATATCTATCCACCATCACTTCATCACCTCCATGACCTCCAACCTCGTCTTTCCTTCCCCGTGTCATTTCCTCAAGCTGCACCACCCGTCCCTGGGCTTCCGCTTCGGGACGGTGAGGGAGAGCAGCGCCGAAGATTACATGAAGAAGAGCTTCCCGGAGATGCACGAGTACATGCGGCGCTTCAATCAGCCCACCACGCCGGAAGGCGTGCACATGTTGAAGTGAGACACAAACACACACACACACATGCACAGTCACAGGGGTTTAAAATGTTAAAATGGAAAATAAAAAATCATAAAAATGCAACCCAGAATGAAACAATCCGATCACGTTCGCATCGCTCGTCTGTGGTCGTCTGTATTCTGTGCACTTATTTTTTCATGCTCACCGTGCATAACAATTCGGTCTTCTGGCAACAAGAGCAGAAATCTGGGCGATGTGAAGCCATCTAAAGGCAATTTTGATTCAGAACCGACTGTGAGAATCCTTTTGAAATGGATTTCACTTGTGCTGTTTCCCCAATATCCCACGGGAAAAATTTGTTACCGCAGTTCACGATTTTCTGGAGTTCATCTATAGATAAGGGAATAATGCACATTATCTGAATCTCCACGTGCACACTGTTTCGATGAACTTCAACATTTATATTTTAATCAAAACTTCTCCAAAAATGTGTCATCCTACAACATCATCAATTCAGATTTTGGGATGCTCTAATTTTCCAGCTCAGGCAGGTTGTTTTTTATGTTAGTATCCACTGACACGTCTGGCTAACATCAATGGGGTAGCGCAGTGTAGCGCAGTGTAATTTGGGTTTCGGGGTTGATTTTTTATTTGTTTTCCTTTGATTTCTTTCCATGTGTCGAACCCATCAGCAGATGTTTTCTTATCACGGTGAACATTGTTTGCTTCCTGACAGAGAGACACCGTCACATACTCTGCATTTCTTTACACTCTGCGTTAGCGTGAGCTTCCCCTCATCCGGAGACACCACATTGTAGCACGAGTTGTAAGGGAGACGAATGCCTCTGAAATAAATTTTAACAAAAGCCTTCCCCGTTTGAGGGAATCCTTTTTTTTTTTCATTAAAAGCGTTAAATGTAGAGAAACGAATGAGGGCCGGAGACAAATTGATGAAATGAGGGCTGAGGATGAATGGATGACTCCATGGTGTCCAATGGGGGACCGTGAGAAGATGAAAGCACCAAGGAAAGTTCATTTATAATACACAATTAATTCACAAGAGCAGTTTAAAGTACTTTACGGAAATGCATTTAAACACAAGTACAAAACTCAAATTTATGGGATAGGAACAATTTGAGAGGGAAGTCTGGGTCAGCTGCCTCCGCGACCCGACCCCGGATTAAGCGGATGAAAATGGATGGATGGAACAATTTAAATGAAGACAAAATAATAGACCAAGTGATTATGTATCAAATGTAGTAGAGAAAAGAAATGTTTCAACATGGTTTAAAACGATAGTTCAAGTTTGAACAAGTCTTATATCTTGTGGAAGTTTGCTGCAACTCTCTGGAGGACTTAATAACACCTCCATGTTTAGTTTTGGCTGAATGAATAGCAGACTGCTCCCGGGTGTTTACACCTGTTTACAAGTGTTCAACCGTGATGAAATAAAGTGTCATTAAAACATATCCAAGCAATATTAATCAGATGCTAGTCGAATAACTAGAAGACCTTGGTGTGTTTCTCAAAATTGAGGTCATGATGGGGTCAGATCAGTCTCAATTATTGCAAATGCACACAGAGAGACTCAAAAAACACATTTACGAGTTGAGCCACGACAGGAGAGTCTCATAAATCCACAAATAAATACATAAAAATCCACAAACAAATGGACAAATCCACAGAGAAATGCATACATATATTTGTGATTTTTCTTTTACATTTATATAAATCCAAATTTATGTACAGGTGCATTGGAATACATTTGTGAATCCTTCTGCGTGCATTTGTAAATTTAATATATTTATGAATTGTTCTGCGTGCATTTGTAAATTTAATATATTTATGAATTGTTCTGCGTGCTTTTGTAAATTTAATATATTTGTGAATTGTTCTGTGGGAATTTGTGAATCTTCGTGTTTGCATGTGTGAGTCTCTCTGTGTGCGTTTGCAGTTATTGAGACTGATCTGAGCGCACAGGTTATTGTCAAAGAGCACGCCCGGGTTCCTGACATTATGTTAAACACCAAGAGAGGACGAGATATTTTGACATTGTCAGCAGCAGTGATAAAGATCTCCGTTTCTTTTTTTTGACTTTAATCAAAGAAAATGTATCTGCTGGACGATCTGTAAGACTGAAACGGTTTCGCAGTCTCTGTCGGCTTTAATGCGAGATACAGCTGTGTCATCAGCGTAGTCGTGTAATATAATGTTATGTCTGTGGTTCGATGTGATCAAGTTGCTGCTTTCTGATGAATTGAGGTCAGAATTTGTAATGCGTAGCGGCACACAGGCCCGTCTTCAAATATTCTGGGATGCAGCCAAAGGACAAAGAACTCAATCATTGAGAGCGACCGAGGGGGCAGTATCATCTATTTACTTCACAGAGGAAGTTAGGAAGCAGAATACCCCGGGGAGCGTTTAAGCTGTGCCACAGAGATCACGAGTTGATTCCAAAGTTGGGGCGGGGAACATTTTTCGAAAGAATCAGGACCCACATTTATTTTAAATAGTGTAACTCTCTGATTTGTTCATTGAAACCATTACAAATGCCTCACTTGATGACTTTTGAAGATTACACAGCATGATTAAAAAAGATGGCCCACGGCGTGGAAGCGATCCCCCGGTGATTATGCTTATAAGTATGAATTAAACAGAGGAATAAACGGCTATATATTCCTACCTGGTTCGTTTAATTAAATTATCAACTCTTTCATTTTGCTGGTAATGTACCTGAGGCCTTATCTTCCTCCACCTCCATTCCACCCTTCTACATTCTCCTTTGTGAATCCGAATGTCATTATTTATCCAGGGTGCCAATCATATTCCACGTTTAATCATCGTCTTAATTAAAAGTTGCAGCAGATTTTCAAGTGGAAAGTCATCCATCAGCTTCTCTGAGGAACTGGGGATGTTACTTCTGTCGTGAAAATGTAGTTCCAGTTTCCTCGTTGAAAGTTCTCGTTGTTCTTGTTTACCATGCACACTTAATTCTCAAATGAAGTCCCTCCAAACGACAGACGTTGGTCACCTTAAAGGAACAGTCGGGGTTGGTTGAAGTGGAGACGTTTGAGGTATTTATTGTTGTGGCTGGATTTCTTTCTCCTTGATCTGTATCCATCTCCTCTCTGACTGCTGGTGAGACGCCAACGAGACCTCAGTAACCGAACGCCCACAGGACACAGAGCGCTTGGATTGGAGTTCAATTCATGTCGATTTATTTGTAAAATAAACCTGAGTATTAAAGACAACGACCTCCCTCCACAGCTGTCCTTCCCAATGCGTTGAACAAACACATTGACATATTATTGATGACATTACACTCGGTGCATGTGCCGCCTCCGTCCGCTCCCTCATTGCATGTTTCTCGTCGCTCAATTTACCCCCCCCGCCCACCCCCCAGTACAAGCCGGTTACTTTAAAGTAACATTATGCAACAATTGTACCTTAAAATAACAGCTTGAAAAAAAATGGTGCCGCTACAATGACTTTTAATATGGCGATTTGCGCCTCCGCCATTGCCATCGGGGGTCTGTGGGGAAATAACTCCGCTATGTAGGATTCTGGAGCCGCCCGATACATCCGGCGGATGTACTCGACCTGCTTTCTGGCAGTGATTACGCAATGTCATATAGTGCCAGTCCACGCTCGCAGCTCCAGTATAAGGGCGAAGCAAGCGAAGTCTCTTGTAATGAATTACACGTTCCAATGTAAATTATGAATATGTAGCTTTTTGGTGTTGTCAACAATATTGTATTCGATCACACGTACTCCACATTCAAACATTTAGAAAACAACGTATATAGGCTGAAAACGCGATCGGTATTTCATCTAAACTAAATGTTGTCATTCTTCTGGTTATGTTAGCATTCATCTCCGATATCACAATGAATAAAACTATGCAGTCATATTTATGTAAAATCTTTGAATATTCTTACCTTATCGGTTGACATCATTTCTTGGTTTCTGACTTCGTCTGATCATCAATACAAGTGTATGCGAGGCTGCATCTATCGTAACTGGGTATTTACGACACTGAAGTAAACGTTAAATACCTCCAAAACTGAAGGGGGCGCTAAAAGGGGAAAACTCCATTATGGGGCTTTAAGGAATGTGGCTGTTCTTGCTGACGTCCAACGTTTTAAAAAAATGTTTTTCCTTTCTTTTTTTATATATACTTTATTGATAATGCACAATATGGTATACAGTGATCAAAGAACAAGTATTTCCATTGTTTGTGTGTATGTTTCAATCAGATGACAGTTGTAAAAGAGGAAAACAGAAAAAAAAATAACTACAAATAACAAAGGCAAAACAAAATAACAAATTATAATAATGAATAATGAAACACAGACCCACCCCACCCATGGCTTTTATATTCAGTTTGCTAGTACAATATTGTAAAACTAAAGTTAAGTATTTAGTAGTGCTGTGAAAAATAACGCGTTAACTCAGTTAATTCAATTACAGGTTTAACTAGTTGTTGTTTTTTAAACGCATTTAACGCATGCGCAGAATGAGCTTCTTCCAATCCCTTGTTTGTTGTCGGGACGGAAAAAAAAAACTGCAAAAAATGAGCCAATACACCACTTCAATCTGAACGATCCTTCCGCAGGTTCACCGAACCTTGTTACGACTTTACTTCCTGTAGATCAGGGTCTCAACGTTGGTAGATCGCATGACATTAAAGAGATTGGCCCCCTGACATGTTCTCTAGAGCACGCCTTTGTTCTTTTATTAATGTTGATCGTATCTCCACAGCAGCATGTCATTTCTGTCTCTTCGCGTTAACACTATACTTCATCGCGCCTCCGCCGCCCACAGAGCCGCGCCCGCGCCGGCGACCGAGCAAAAAGTCACTTGTCAATCTGTCCACCTGTCCGGGCCGGTGAGGTTTCAGCTTTTCATCACGGCCCAGTTCATGAAGAAAACCCACACAGTCAGTTTGCCTCAGCAGCTGCTAGAGGAAGACTAGAGGCCTTTAGATTGTATCATGGTGGAGTTAATGGTTGACAAACAAGAGAAACATGTTCTGTTTAACCCTCCTGTTACCTTTACATTTACTAACATATTTGACCCCAGCAATTAAAACCTCCAGAAAATTATTAGAATTAATATTGCTTCCCAAGTTTAAGTGTGAGGTACTTTATGTTTTTTTGTTGACTACCTAAATAGCCCTTTAAATAAATAAAAAAGTTGATATTTCTTATATGTTTGACACAGTGAAAAACAGCCTGGGGTCAAATTGACCCCAAAGAACACCGACATTAAACATTGAATGGGGTCAAATTGACCCAAAAGGTAACAGGAGGGTTAAACATTATCTTTAGGATGAAGATGTGTTAATGTTCCATATGGAAGAAAACTGCTAAATAACTGCTGAGTTGCAGCACCATTGTATAGAAGAATGTATAAATGTATATATCCGTCTTTTGTCATAAATCTCTATGTTCTCACAAAATATACCGAGAATATCGGTAATATGTGATTAATCATGATTAATCCACAAAAACCTGTGATTAACCCGATTAAAAATTTTAATCGTTTCACAGCCCTAGTATTTAGGTTTAGTTACAGTTCGTCAGACAGATAAGGACAGAGGGCCAGCCAGTTGTAATTTAAGCCTCATATAAAACAATGCATAACACATGTACTCTATATGTTGTGGCAGCACACGATGCAATGGAATATTCACATTACCCATCGTCAGTGTATTCAGTGGAAGGCAGTCAAGCCTCAAATAAATCAAGATCAATATCAGGGTAACCTCAGTTCTGTACATCGGTGCAGCACTGAGTCTATATCCTACGTGCTAGAAGGACCATAATGTATTCATCCCGGCTTACCCGAGTGCCACACACACACACACACACACACACACACACCGAACACACACTCGCAGATAGAGCGACGTATGTTCCTCTCGACTCCGCAGAGCGCCAGCGAGAGATAAGAGCGTGTGCTGACAGCGCGTGATACAAGTGGGAAGATACAACATGCCCGTTCGGAGGAAGAGAACGACGAGAACCGGGGAAGATGAAGGCGTAGGCCTCCGTGCTTCTTTTTTTCGGTTTTTTTCGCGTCCACAAAGTGAAGCTGAAGTGGAAGTTGCAGCATGTGCAATGGAGCTGGGGCGAGAACGGCAGAACGATGACCCCCCCCCCCTCCCTCTCTCGTGGAGAGACGGACGGCCTCGGGCAACGCATGGCAGCTGCCAGCGAACACACATGTACGGGCTCAGGGGAAGTCATGCAGGCCCAAACCTACACAGGTTTTTATAGCGTACGCTTCCATGCCGATGCACCTCCACTCTCATCCTCATCCAAGGCATCGGATAACTTCCAAAAAACATTTTTAGTCCCAAAAGAGTCCTAAAAGAAGTCGTTCCGCTCTTCTCCCTGTGCCTTTGACGGGCCGAGACAGACGGAGGAAAAGATGTTTCTGTTTCCCCGGCACAGCAAAGACTTTGCAAAGGTAACCTTTTGTTCGAGCGGTAAACATCCTGAATAACAAGAAGTTTCAGGTAATTTGATCAGACTGACTGTGTGTGTGTGTGTGTGAATGCTTTTTTCCAATACCGGGGCATTCATGCTTGTTTATCTTGTCTTGCCATTCAATTTGTGTGTGTGTGCACAAATATGTTTGTGCAATTTGCGCACACATCCGGCCGTCTGTGTGTTTTTCTTCTTTATCAATGTGTTTGTCTGTCGGTTTATTATGAAGAAATCCGGCGTGTGTGTTGCGCCGTGGAACTAATCCACCGTAGGCGGGCAGAGGCCACAGAAGACGGTGTATTATCGGGGGGGATTAGGGTTAAATTAGATCGATACCGCAGGGCGAGAAGATGTGTTTAACGCGTTATCGGCGTGCCACAGAGGCTGTTGTTCTAGGGGGCGATGTGTGTGTTCACTAGAATGCAGTTTATCTCACCCTCCTGTGTAAATGACACCAAATAGAGGCGTCCTGCACGGGCGTGTGGGGAGTGGGAGAAAGTTTGGGAAGTCCATCGTGAAAGCTTTCGTGCTATAGTTTTTCTTTTTCTTTTTTAATCTTCAGTTAATGCTCGTCTCTCACTCCCGGGCACTGTGTTTGTGTGTTTGTGTGTTGGTGGTGAAGGACGGATCCTGCCGCCCTGGATGCGTTCATCATGGACAAAGCCCTGCTGGACTTCGAGGTCTCCATCGACGCCAAGTGCAAACTGCTCACCGTGGGGAAGCCGTTCGCCATCGAAGGTGCGCACAAACACACACACACACACACACACACACAAACGTACAAAGACACACATGTTGTTATTATTACTTTGTGATGCTGTCATTCCCCCTTGTGGCCATACAGAATCGCCGATCGTCGCGATCGGCCAGTCGACGCAAGGGCGACCTGCCGTCGCCGCAGATCGCATGACATAAAAAAAATGCCGCCCCCTTCACTTTTCTATAGCAGCAGCAGCACAGCAGCATGTCATTTCTCATTTCTGCGTGTCGCAGTAACAGTCTCTGCCCTGCGTCCCGTCTGCTGCGCTGCTCCCACTCCGCGGTTTGCGCATTGAGACGGTAAAAAAAAAAAATCAACTAGCACCCCCGTCCTTCAATCCTTCTCGGTACGCGCGACTCACCAGCACCCCCCTTTTCTCTCGCTGCGCGCTCTCGCGCTCAGCCCCCCCCGTCGGTCGATCGCCTTGACTTGGTCACATAATAAGTAGCTCGCATGCTGAAAAAGTGTGAGCACCCCTGCCATACGGGGACGTTTGTCCCCAGATCAAAGTGAAAAGTCAAAATCATCTTTATTATACATTTTTGAATTTGTGGAAACATACAGAAGATCGAAAGTGAGTTTCTCTCTTGTCCAACATAATAATAATACATTTAGTTTATATACTGCTTTTTAAGATACTCAAAGACACTTTACATGTTATATTCATACACCGTACAAACAGTTCAGTGTCTTGCTCAAGGACACATACAAAAGTCCTAAAAAGAGAAAGTAGAAAGAATAATATAGTAATAAAGTCACAAAGTAATGGATGGTAAGTTAGTCCCCACAATCTGGTTTTAAGGACTCGCTAAGAAAGACACACAAACCAAAAGTGGCTCGCACACATAAATACATGTGTATTAAATAAATACATGTGTATTCAATTAATAAATACATGTGTATTAAATAAATAAATGCATGTGTATTAAATAAATAAATAAATACATGTGTATTCAATTAATAAATAAATGCATGTGTATTAAATAAATAAATACATGTGTATTAAATAAATGCATGTGTATTAGATAAATACATAAATACATGTGTATTAAATAAATAAATAAATGCATGTGTATTGGATAAATACATAAATACATGTGTATTAAATAAATAAATACATGTGTATTAAATAAATACATAAATGTGTAATAAATAGATAAATACATGTGTATTAAATAAATAAATACATGTATATTAAATTAATAAATGCATGTGTATTAGATAAAGAAATAAATACATGTGTATTAAATAAATAAATACATGTGTATTAAATAAATAAATACATGTGTATTAAATAAATACATACATGTGTATTAAATAAATACATACATGTGTATTAAATAAATACATACGTGTGTATTAAATAAATACATATGTGTGTATTAAATAAATACATACATGTGTATATAAGTGTGCAAGCGCTCTCGCAGGAGACACACTGTGCGGTGCAATGTTTTACATGTATGAAGTACGCACACACGTGCAGAAAAGAGGGATGAAATGCATTTGGCCACATGACTGACAGGAGAACACGCGGCTCACTGGATGAACTCGAAGCGCTGCAGGTAAAAAGTACTCGCTCATCAATTATTAACGGCAACGCCCAGTCGGAGGACTTTGGAAGTGGCGCTCGCAGGTCAAATTAAACGCCGTGTACACACACGATCCACCGGCAGTCCCGGAAAATAAATATACGACTAATGATCCACTGAGGGAGTGTTACCGAATTCAGGCTCTCCTACAGTGCTTTACCAATGAGCTTGTGTGTGCATGGGTGTCTGTGTGTGTGTGTGTGTGTGTTTGTGTATGTATGTATCTGTCTGTGTGTTTCTGTTAGTGTGTGTGTGTGTGTCTGTGTGTTTCTGTTAGTGTGTGTGTGTGTGTGTGTCTGTGTGTTTCTGTTAGTGTGTGTGTCTGTGTGTTTGTGTATGTATGTGTCTGTCTGTGTGTTTCTGTGTGTGTGTCGGTGTGTGTCTGTGTGTTTGTGTATTTTTGTGTATGTCTGTGTGTGTCTGTGTATATTGTGTATGTATGTGTGTATTTGTATGTGTGTGTCTGTCTCTGTGTGTATAGTGTGTACGTGTATGTGTGTGTCTGTGTGTCTCTGTATATGTGTGTATTTGTCTGTGTGTATGTTTGTGTCTATGTGTGTTTGTGTGTGTGTGTCTGTGTTTCTGTGTGTATTTGTCTGTGTCTGTGTGTGTGCATGTGTGTGTCTGTATCTGTGGGGGGGGTCTGTGTGTCTGTGTGTCTGTGTGTGTGTGTGTGTGTGTGTGTGTGTGTGTGTGTGTGTGTGTGTGTGTGTGTGTGTGTGTGTGTGTGTGTGTGTGTGTGTGTGTGTGTGCGTGTGCGCCCTGATCGTTGCATCCTGTGTTTTCTATTCTTGAAGGAAATTGTTTTCCTTTTGTGATTTTTTCAGTGGGAGGACATTTTATTTTTTTGAAGTAAAGTTATTGCTTCTTCTTCTTTTTCTTCTTCTTCTTTTATCTGAAGAGAATAAAAATCTCCATACAAAACGTGTCGAGCAAGTAAAAATGAGAAGCCACAAAATATAGAGACAAGAAAATCCTGTTCTCAAGTTAACGGGTTTCCTTCCTCCTCATCCTCCTCATCCTCCTATAAACTAGGAAAACTAGTTAAGTATAAAATCCTACATTATTAATAATCGTCAAAGAAGTTCTCAGGTATTACCTGAACATATTTGCTGCGTGGTGGAACATCTCTGTGCTGAGCTTTCCATCCCCCGGACGCGGCGAGGTGGAACCGCTGTGTGTGTCAGGAAGTCAATGAGGTCTCATTCCATTCCTTATGTTCGGAGCTATGGATTCATTACCTACCAGACTAATTGAAAATGTTTTTCGCTTCGCTAATGATAAATTACCAGTAATAAATTATATTTTTTGCTCAGGTAATCAATTGTGTTTGCGCAACCATTATATCTAGATGTACTGTTATGAGTAGTATGAGAAGTAATGACTGCATTAGTCGCGGGAGGAGAAGTACGACAACAACTGAATACATATGAACGTTGTGATGCAGAATCAGAGCAAATTATATCACTTTTACAAATAAAGGCTGCTGACAACCCGTCATGAGAAGTGATGTCGCCTCCATTTAAGGACATAGAAGTCCGTTATTGCAAGTTTTCATTGTATTCTCGTTGTCTACGCCTCCTGAAGGTGACCTTGACGAGACATTTCCTCAACACGTACAGCATTTAACCCTCAAACCCCAAACTCCTTTTATATATATTACACGTGTGTGATTGTGAGCGCTTCCATGTACCGTTTAAAAGTTTGGGGTCACCCAGAGAATTTGGTGTTTTTCACGAAAACTCACACTTTTATTTATCAAATGAATTGTAGAATGAATATAAAATATAGTCAAGACATTGACACGGTGAGAAATAATGATTCTTATTTGAAATATTAATGTTGTTCTTCAAACTTGTCGCTCAAAGGAAGGCCAGTTTTATAAGCTTCTCTTACCAGCATAACTGTTTTCAGCTGCGCTCATATAAAAAGGGGTTTCAAGGGTTGTCTACCCCTCCGTTAGTCTTCTAAGGCGATAACACAATGTACTTCTATACATGGGCCTCTATACATGTAGAGATTTAATTAAAAACCAGAGAATAGTCATTTACCAATTAACAATGTAGAGAGTGTATTAATTTATATCTTTATTGAACAAAAAGTGCTTTTCTATGAGAACAATGACATTTCTAAGCGTCCCCAAACTTGTGAATGGTAGTGTATGTGTTCCGGGTTCGGCTCTTTCTTTTATTCTCTCCTTGCGCCTCTGAGACGGATATCGAGACATTAGACGGATGCCAGTGAAGATGCCACAAGGGACCAAAACACTGTAACTTTAAATCCATTTCCCTGTCAGTCAGAGCGTATACAGCCTCAGAAGGACCCCACTACTCCCACCCTCCCTCCTCGCTGTACTCCTCTTGTTCTCTGGAGATTAGCCAGCCCCCTTTCTTCATTACAAAAGACACCGCGAGCCAAGGGACATTACTCACGACTGTGAGGGACGAGGAGGCATGCAGGGTCTCATCGGTATGTGCAGCGGGTCACCGCCGCTGATGACTGCCTGATTCATTGTCTACATGGAACGAGAGAGAAAAAAAGGCAGACGAGGAATCCAAGATGCCTCCGGTAGCATCTCTCCCCCACCCCCTCCCCCCTCTTCCCCCTCATGCTCCTCCTCATCCTCCCATCAAGCCCCGCGTGAGGAAGAATGAGATGGGAGCGAATACCTCAATGAGTCTAAAAAAGGAAGAGCAGGAAATGACCCGGAGAGGAGGAGAGGAGAGAAAAAACAAATAAAAAGAGAACACGTGATGGAAGAAGTATAAGAGGAAGCGCAACAAAGGTGAAGAAAGGGAGGGGGGGTGGAGGAGGGAGGGGGGCGAGCGAGGTGGGTGTGTCGCTCGAGAAGCAGATAGAGGGCTTTCATTTGCCCCGCTGCCGGTCGGCGCCTCTCTGCACGGCGAGTGATAAGAGAGCCAGCCGACGGGAGTCTCCTAATCAAGACAAACATTCACCCCCCGGCCGATGGAGTGAGGCGGGGGGGAGAGAGAGAGAGGGAGGGAGAGAGAGAGTGTGTTAGTTGAGGGTGGAGGCAGGAGTTCTGGCGCTCCGTGGTCGAGGTGACGCCGCGG
This sequence comes from Pseudoliparis swirei, assembly GCF_029220125.1. NCBI lineage: Eukaryota > Metazoa > Chordata > Actinopteri > Perciformes > Liparidae > Pseudoliparis > Pseudoliparis swirei. The sequence goes on along the minus strand of NC_079398.1, from coordinate 19,029,745 downwards.
AAGCCTTCCGGCTCCTTAAGTGGAGAGCGATGCGTCGGGAGATGTTCACGACAGCCCGAGACACACCCCGTTCATAATCCTATTGAACACGCAGCCACTCACCGCTTGTTTATGTGTGTGTGTGTGTGTGTGTGTGTGTGTGTGTTTTCTCTCCGTCCCCCGTGTGCACGAGCCCGGTGGAGCAGAACAGAAGTGCGTCTGAAGATCAAAATGAGGCTGCGTTGCCGAGGGTGACGGAGCTGCTGCTCACGTCCGCTCCATCACTGACTTAATCATTACAGTCCAGCAGGGGAACGGGGGGGGGGGGGGGGGGGTCCTTTGGTACACAATAACATCGCTATAGCAGCGATTAATAAATGAGCAAAAGACAGAAGCCGGTGCTTCTGGATGTCATAAACTCGTAAAGTATTCCAAATATAATCATTTTGAAGTTCTGCTGAAGAGTGGAACTTTTGATCTGTATTCCAAAGAGAAGGTAGAAACCTGTTTATGGCCCGTACAAAGTGTTTTTAGGAGTAAGGCTGGATGTGTGTGAGCCGGAGAGGAGGCGGGTGGAGGTGTGAGTGACAGCTGGAGGACTTGATGTGATGGATGCTGCAGACATCCGGGGGACACAATCCAAACAAATGGAAAGTGGCTGCTGCCCACTTGTTCTTCACCATTTGACTGAGTGCTCTGAAGAAATGCGCGTGGAGATATACGGCTGATGACAGAAAAATGGTGTCCGTCTGGGAGGAAAAGGGGGAGAAGAGAAGAAGAAGATGAAAAAGAGAGACAAAGCAGTGTGGACTCGGGAGAGAGAGAGAAGGGTCCGGAAGATAAAGAGGAGAATGGAGTGAGGCAGAAACTGAACGAAATTGAAGGGATGACAGAGATAAGGAGTGGAGTAACGGAGGGAGAGAAGACAGCACGGGGACGGGGGGAGAGAAATTACCTCGCGAGGAGAGATGAGAGGGACGAGGGAGGAGGAAGAGGAGGAGGAGAGGAGGGATGAGAGGGACGAGGAAGATATTGAGGAGAAGAAGGATGAGAGAGTGGAGGAAGAAGATAAGGAGGAGAGAGGAGGAAGATGAGGATGAGAGGAAGGATGAGAGGGAGGAGGAAGATGAGGATGGGAAGGATGAGAGGGAGGAAGAAGATAAGGAGGTGAGACAGGAGGAAGATGAGGATGAGAGGATGGATGAGGGGGAGGAGGAAGATGAGGATGGGAAGGATGAGAGGGAGGAAGAAGATAAGGAGGAGAGAGAGGAGGAAGATGAGGATGGGAAAGATGAGAGGGAGGAAGAAGATAAGGAGGAGAGAGAGGAGGAAGATGAGGAGGAGAGAAGGATGAGAGGGAGGTAGAAGATGAGGAGGGAGGAGATGGACGAGGGAGGAGGAAGATGAGGAGAAGAGGAGGGATGAGAGTGACACGGAAGGAGGAAGATGCAGGAGGAGAGGAGGGATGAGAGGGATGAGGGAGGATGAAGATTGAGGAGGAGAGGAGGTATGAGAGGGAGGAGGGAGGAGAGGAGGGATGAAAGGGATAAGAGAGGAAGATGAGGAGGACGAGAGGGACATGGGAGGAGGAAGAGGAGGAGGAGAGCAGGGGTTGAGGTGGACATGGAAGATGAGGAGAAGAAAAGGGATGAGAGGGATGAGAGAGAAGATGAGGAGGATGAGAGAGACAAGAGAGGAGGAAGAGGAGGAGGGATGTGAGGGATAAGAGAGGAAGATGAGGAGAGGATTGAAGAGAGGGACAAGAGAGGAGGAAGAGGAGGAGGGATGAGAGGGACAAAAGAGGAGAAGGAGGAAGATGAGGAGGAGAGGACGTACAGGAAGAACAGGAGCTTAGACGGTCTTTGTCGCGTAGGAAATGGAGTGTGACGCTACGTGGACCCGAGCTATTCTCTGTATCTGTCCACAAACCCCATCAGGCACACACACACACACACACACACACTCACACACACACGTGCGCACACATGCACACACACACACACACACACAAACCCAATCAAAAACAGCTGCCAAGTCTACGACAATCACCCAGGAACACAGCCGCACGCTGTCGGCGTGATTCCGCCTTTCAGACGGAGCGAAACAAACAAACCCCGGGGGGTCTCGGGTGGTGCAATAATATCCGGGGGGGGGGGGGGGGTTGCTTTTCTTATGTTTTATTCCCAAAAAAATACTAAAATGTCTGTCTGGTCTGAATTGTCCACGTAGTGCCGGCGTTTCATCTTTCAACAACAAAGTCTGAGTCATAACAATTAAAGTTCTGCTGAAGCAATTTCTTTCAAATTAAGCACAGATGAATATTTAATGTTCTTCTAACAATGATTTGCATTAGCGACCGCGTAATTAAAATATCTCCGAAGCCTTATTAAAATCCATATCTGTGACAGTGGCAGGTTTGGAACTCTAATTGCACAAAATATATTTTATGATTTCATGTAAACAAACTGTGCAAAGTCATCAATAACCGCAGCTGTCAATTACAGGCGTGGAATAATATCCTCTGGTATTTGAAAGAAAAGCCTCACCACATATTATATTTAAATATATAAAGCATAAACACAGTATGTACACTAAACAGCTGAAAAACTAGTATTAATATGTCAGGAAAACTAACCAAGCTAAAAAAAAAGATCCACAGAAGAGCTCTGGTGTCAGCATGTTATTATATTATTTAAATATTATTATTATTATGAGTCTGGCCTTTATTTGGCCTTTGCTCGGTAACCGGGGGTTACGATGCTCGGCTGTGGGTGAGGTCAGATGTGTTGTTTGAGACTCTGTTAGAGGATCTTATTTTTGTTTGGAAACTGATGACAAAACAGATGGTATTCTCTTTTTATAATGTTTGTTTTTTTGTTTTTTTTCTCAAAGTATGTGCTCAAATCTGCCGGTGAAACTAAAACTATTATGTGTTCCTATAGCTGTTGACGCCTGAAGTGGTGAGAGGTGTCACGTACCTGAACGTTATCCAGGAGAGGTTCAGACTTTACATAGTCGACTATAATAATCACACAGGTGAGAAAAGAGTTATTTAAAACTGCCCTGGGAGGAACGTCCAACTTGATCCAACTGCGTTATGCATTATTAATTTATTGTCAGAAAAAACGAATTTTTCAAATTCAAATAACGTGAATGTTGTTATTTCTAAAGGTAACTAAAACACAATGATCCTAATATGAGCACCTGGAGTGTGTGTGTGTGTGTGTGTGTGTGTGAGGGGGGTCTAGTCCAACTCGAGCGCTGCATCGGCCCCAAAGTGTGTTTGAAGCATTGCATTATGCGTTATGACTTTATTGCGCGGAGCCTCTCGAGCTGCGTGCGTATTGAAAGTGATAAACGGAGCAAATAACAAGTCGATGTCAGACTTTGATCCGCCTCCGCCACGGGGGAACCCTCCATCGGCTGTCGTGCTGTGGTGCTTCCCCCCCCCCCAGTAACACACGTCCCCCCCGTCCCCGTCCCCACCACCACCACCCGTACATTTAGTACTGAAGCTGTTTATTCTGATTGCCACTGAAGCAGAAACACATACATCTACTTTTCTTTCCAGAGGGCATAAAGCCCTTTGGCTAAGCTGCACCTGGCTGACTTTACGCATATAAAGCCAGTTAGTTTCAAGACTCTGTGTGTGTGTGTGTGTGTGTGTGTGTGTGTGTGTGTGTGTGTGTGTGTGTGTGTGTGTGTGTCCTCTCAGGCTACGGGATAGGCCTGCCCCAGGCCTCTCCTCTCACGCGTAATGTGTCAGAGTTCGTGAGTCGCTACAAGTCGGAAGGCTTCATGGACATGCTGCACGACAAATGGTACAAGGTGGTGCCCTGCGGGAAGCGGGTGTTCGCAGTCACCGAGGTAAGTCATCGGGTATTCTGTGTGTGTGTGTGTGTGTGTGTGTGTGTGTGTGTGTGTGTGTGTGTGTGTGTGTGTGTGTGTGTGTGTGTGTGTGTGTGTGTGTGTGTGTGAAGCTGAAGCTTTCTGCCTCCTGCAGACCCGTCAATGAATCTCCCTGTGGGAAACGGGATGGCCTGCCAGCTATAAGCACACACACACACACACACACACGGGCAAACACACACCCAGGCAAACACACACACACACATAAACGCGGCGGGGCTATTTAACTGACCTTAACCGGAGTTACAGGCACATGTCCGTGCTTATTTGTCTGACTCCTTTCTCTCTCTCTCTCTCTCTCTCTCTCTCTCTCTCTCTCCTTTCTCTTTGTTCTCTCTCTCTGTCTCTTTTTTTCATTTCATTTCATATCTACTTGTCGGTGAATAGAGAAGCCGTTCCGCTCCCTTCGGCCGTCCCCTTTTCATTTAAAAAAAAAGTTAAATCACATGAGAGCAAGAAACAAGATTAATCAGTCAGATTCTGCTGAGATGAAAACCTCAACTTCCACCAGGCCATCGGGGAAGTTATTACTATTCATCCCGTTTCAAGCCCCCCGTGGGTTCCTCTCAACCCGATGTTGGGGCGACCATCTCGCCCTGTGGATTGGGAGCAGGAGGAGGTCAGCGTTGTTGCTGATGGAGTTTGCCGAGTCAGCGTTTGGGGGGGGGGGGCTAATTGCCATCGGAGGCGATGCCCGAAATGATTAGAGAGAGAGAGAGAGTATTGGAGAAGAAGTGGTTGTCTCTTCCACTTCCTGCGGGCCCCGTGAAGAGCCTCACAACAGATGGACCGGCCCAACGGGAGCACACTGACGGCTCTCCTCTCACCGCAGCTTCTCTCAGCCGGGTTTCCCCCGTCAGCTCTTTATGCTTTTTTAAAACATGTTATTCCTCCACTTCCTGTTTTCCAAACATGTCTACACCTCAACTCTTTTATTTCCGTGACGCTGGGCTTCGCCGGGCTGACGCAGCGTCAGAATATCAATTGCTTTTTCACAAAGAGTGGCCTATGTGGCAATTATGTAAATACGACTCATCAATCCCAGTGTTGGCTTGGAGTCTTCACTAATCTCTCTCTTTCTCTCTTCTCTCTCTCTCTCTCTCTCAGACTCTCCAGATGGGGATCCAGCATTTTTCGGGCCTGTTCGTGCTGCTGTGCATGGGGGTGGCCGGAGCCTTGCTGACCCTGGTGGGGGAACACACCTTCTATCACCTGGTCATCCCTCGCCTGCGACGCAGACACACGCTGCAGTACTGGCTGCACACCAGCCAAGTGAGTGAATGAGCACACGCACACACACACACACACACACACACACACACACACACACACACACACACACACACACACACACTCTAGCATACTCCTGTTGGTAGAGCTTGCGCTCAGCTTGCAGGCGACCTGCGCCCTCTACTGTTGGAAGCTAACATGCAAGATCAAGACTCATATTTGACTTAAAACCTCATTATATCGACAGATTTTAATTTAACAGTTTTAAAAACAGTTGAGCTAAATGTTTTGCTAATTATCCCTTTGTTAATTAACAAATTCATCATCTAATTGTTCTCTAAAGTTACCGTAATGCTTTAAATTAATGAGTTAATTATGTTCAAAGTTATTGAACTGATTTGCAGTGCTTTATTCATTGTTTTTTTCTATTGTGAATCAATTTATTTGTAAATATTTTTTATATTTGTATATATTTAATATATTTAAATATATATAAATATATATATATTTAATATAATTAATATATTTAAATATATTGTTTTTTCTATTGTGAATCAATTTATTTGTAAATATGTTTTATATTTATATATATTTAATATATTTAATATATTTAAATATCTTTTAAATCAACCTTTTTACACAAGATATTGTCTTTTATCACGTTTTGTCACGTGCAACATATTTAATACTTAACAATCCGCTTTATTTACTTTGGTAAAGAAAGGGATACAAATAAAAAAACAAATAAATCTTCTTTGTTTGCTGTAAAGCTGTCAGAGAATCGCTGCTTCTATTACAGCGTGCACCACGAGAGACACAAATTGGGGTTTCAAAGGTCGCAGCTTGTCTTCTGAATGAAAGTTTGCCGTTACCAAATGAGGTGCCCGTGGCAACCAACCGGGGTGAATAACGGAGGATGTGGAGCTGTTTGTTACGGTGCTCTCAAAGGGCATCCGCCTCCTGTCAGCCGTTAGCATTCATCACCACCCGGCTCCGTTATCTGAGAGGATGACACCCGAGTTAGTCCTTCAGGATAATCCTCACCTGAAGTGAAAGTCTCTCTTCCCCCTCAGATATCTTCAGGCGAATATACACGCCAGGAAGAATTAAAGCACAGTCATGCCTCCTACCTGAAGAGGTTTGGTTATAGGAGGGTTTCTTTTTCTTTTTCTCAAAGCTCTCTAAAAGAAGGCTTTACTGATGCCTTAACCTCTACCAGAGTGTGAAACATGAAAAAGAAACCGTCTCTCGCTGAATTTACTAACATTTATTACATTATTTAGAGCAGGAATAGCTGCCACTGATGTTCTGTGCAACTGGGTCAAGTAATAATAATCTACGAAAAAAATCTAAATGCCTCATCTCTCCCGGGGTTGAGATGATGATGAACACATTTCAGGTTATAAATCAGGAGTTATGTTGAATGCACTTCAGTTTTAAAGTTTGGGGTCACCCAGACAATGTTGTGTTTTCCATGAAAACTCACTTTTATTCATCAAATGAATTGTAAAATTAAGATAACATATAGTCGACATTGACAAGGTTATGAATAATGATTTTTATTTGAAAATGAATGTTGTTCTTCTTGTGGCTCAAAGGAAGGCCAGTTTTAGAGCTTCTCTCACCAGCATAACTGTTTTCAGCTGCGCTCACATAAAGGGTTTTCTACCCCTCCGTTCGTCTTCTAAGGCGATAACACAATGTACCATTAGAACACTATGATTCATTTAATGTTATCTTCATTGATAAAAACAAAGCTTTACTTTGAAAAATAAGGACATTTCTAAGTGACCCCAAACTTTTGGACAGTAATGTATTCTTTTTTTTCTCGCCCGCTTGCAGAAGATCCACAGAGCGCTCCACGCCACGTATGAGGACGACGGGAAGGAGCTGACCGACCTGGACCAAAAGTAAGGAGATCTCTCACCGACTTCCTCTATGGAACGAGTTACGACACGTTAACTAGTGGCGCTATGCGTCTGGAAAGTTTTTTTAAGATCTTATCAAACGTCTCTTTCCTGTTGCCAGTGCAATAAAAAATATGACCCTATAAGCTTATTCAAATACTTCAAAAGGTGCAGTTTGACATTTTGGTAAACGGCTGTCCATAGATAACGACATCTGCCTAGTAACAGCTGTAAACTCTCTAATTCACACGCCGTATCTTGTTTGTTTAATCCGTTCTCCGACATCAACGTACAGGCGGTTATCGATCTTCTCATCTAACTCTCTGCAAGAAGCCAGATAGGCATATTCAAAAATATTCTTTTCACTTTCATAACTTGGGAAGCAAAGTGACTTTATCTGGATGTTTCTTGCACGTCTAATCCAGACAAAACAAGTGACATATAGTCAGGATTTAAAATAGATCATACTGTTGGAAGTTTGATTTCCGTATATTTTAATTTATTTATTATAAAGCAGGTTTAGGTGAAATATAAGTACCAAAAACTAAATCCACATAAAATTGCCCACAGCCTGTATTCCGCTTAAATATTGAGTTTTTTAAACAGTAAAACGTGTTAAAATAAACACGATACGCCTTCCTATAAGTCAGATAATAATGCTTAATAAACCATATATATTTGATGTTTGCCATATTCCGCAAAATGTCAAACTTAAAACTTAAAAACATGAAAAACAAAGTGACTTTATCTGGATGTTTCTTACACGTAGACCCAAACTGAACAATTTATAATCCAGACAAAACCGGTGACATTTAGTTAGGATTTAAAATATATTATACTGTAGAAATTGTGATTTCCATGTCTTTTTAAAAATGTATTATAAAGCAGGTTTAGGTGAAATATAAGTACCAAAAACTAAATCCACATAAAATTGCCCACATCCTGTTTTCTGCTTAAATATTGAGTTTTTTAAACAGTAAAACGTGTTAAAATGATCATGACACACCTTCTTGGAGTCAGATACTGCTTAATAAACCGTATATATTGATGTTTGTGACAGTAAGATGTATCCGTGTATACTGCTGTACAGTATATCTCACTGGATATATACCCTTTGCTGTGATCTTCCTCTCTTTCACTAGCCCCTCCTCTTGTATCTCAGAGAACTGCACCCTCCACAGGAAGCAGCACCACCACCCTCCCCCGTCTCCTCCCACCTCCCTCCCCACCTCCACCACTGCTGGAGGAGACACCTGCAGCTCCTCCCCCTCCCACGAGCCCAAGGAGAAGCGCGTGCACTTTGACCTGCAGACCCTCCACAGCTACCGCCTGCGCACGCACACCGCCTCGGTGCGCGGCCGGCCCGGCATGGTCGGCCGTCCCGGTCTGGGCCTCGGGGGGTGGGGTCTGGGCCACATGGGGGGTTTCACCTCCCCGCCGTCGCCGATTAGCCTGCAGGCCAACGGGGGCCCCGCGTCCTCGCTGGCGGCGTCCGCGGGCTTGGTGCTCTCCCCGCTGGGGAGACGGGCCGCCCAGACCAGCCTGTGGGAGGGGGAGCTCCAGGACCTGCAGGGGAAGATCGAGACGTTCCGCACCCAGCTGAGGGAGGCTCTGGCCCGGAGAGCGGAGATCCAGAGCAGCCTGGAGAGGGAGCGGTGCGGCCTGGTGCGTCGGGACACCAGCCTGGAGAGGGACCGGCAGAGGACGCACACCATCAACACGGACAGAAGTAGCTCCGCCCAGCCCGGACTCCCCGACAGGGACCGGACCGGCCAGCTGCAGACCCTGAACAACCAATCGGGCGGCCCCTGGACCCTGGAGCACGGCAGGAGGAGCAGCCCGTTGAACACGGTGAACAGTTTGGACCGAGGGAGGGCCAACCAGTTACGAGACGAGAGGACTGTCCAATCGCGCACTTGCACCAGTTTGGAGCGAAGTCGAGTCGACCAACCGGGAGGCGGCAACGCAGCCGTCCAATCGCGGAACACCGCCAGCCTGGACAGACAGACGGCCAACCTATCGCGCACCCTGAACACTCTGGAGAGGACCGAGCAGCCAATCAGGTGTCAGCAGTGAGACCTAAAGAGCGTTGTGTAGCCGTGGGAAGATGGCGTTTTGTATGGGAAGGGGTAAGGAAGTTTAAGGGGGAGGGGGGGCATATGTGAACTCACACCGTTACTTACCGTAAAACCATAATCATTTGTGTACGCTCGCTTAAAAATTCCAAACTAAAAAACAACTTTAACTGCAATTGAAGGACGTGTTAAATGTCTACATTATCCATGACATCTTCAGTCAGCAAATGTACTCTCGTGGAATGAAGCCTTTATATATATATATATATTTTAAAAATTAATATATATTTATATATATATTTATATATATATTTGTAAATATGTATATATATTTTATATATATATATATATATATATATATTTGTATATATATATTTTATATATATATACATTACAGAAAAATAGCCATGACGGTGCGGTTAATGCTAAAATCACAGCGGTCAAGCCAGTGGTTGTGTTCGTTGAGGAGACCAGTGGTTCCCATTAGGAACCATTAACCACAACCAATCGATAAAGCCCATCGATCCGGCCCGTTTCATTGGATAAAAAAGTCTGACGATCACATCGAGACGTCAACAACGAGAGCACAGGGAAATCTAAAGTTAGCCCACAACTATTTGGAAATACAACATGGAAGATGCAAGATGCAAAAAAATATATATATTTTAAGTCATTCAATTAATAATTTCCCTAAAATGTGAACGATAAAGGAAGAAAACTGAAGAAAGTAGTGGTACGGCCCTAAATCAGTGTGTAAAAAAAAAAAGATAACATTTTAAAAGCCTTTTGTGTGTCGACACCTCGTCTCCTTTTCCCACCAATCAACACTATTCCGTCAAAAAATATTTTTACATATTTTTATTGCAAAACCCAACCCTCGTAAAATGTGTCAAAACTAAAAAATGTCTCCCGCCCGTCCCAGACAGATGCTTTGAGGTGGTAATTAATCCGGGGATTCCAAGGCTCCTGAATACAATCATCGTTTTATGGCGGGAAAATGCACATGAGCGGGAAATGTTTACCCAAATAGACCTGGAGCGGTTTAGTAAACTCTAAGTACCTTGACACTTAAATTGTTTCGCCTCTGTACTACACATAATTATGTATCACGCATAATGTTGAGGGGCGTAACTCCGCCTGTGGAAGCAATAGTCCTCATGTCTTCTGGAGCCTGTATGATGTCTAAGAAGTTAATGCCCCGTGGTAAATCACTTTCTAAGGACTGAAACATAGACGTGGGAGACCCTCCTCCACGTGAAGTCTAATAATACGATTATGTGGGGAATATATTGTGTATCCCAAATCTATTTTTTACGTTATAGAGACAACAAATCAGGACTCTTGTGAGCTCTGCAACGTTATGGAAACAGAAGACTTAATCAATCCCCCTTTATTTAAAGTGTGTTATCGGTCGGAAACACAGCTGGCCCGTCCCCATTACTTCATATTTAATGTGTTCCCCTCCAGCTGCATCAACGTGGGAGTCAGGGTTTTGTCATTTGGGTGTCAGTGTCTTTATAGGTGGCACATTTTCAAAGATGATGCTTTATTTTTCATCTCCTTTTAAGACTATATATGAATAAAGTTGTGTTTATGTGGAGCCATGAAAAACCACAGAAGATGAAAAAAAGAATTACAATCTCAAAGTAATTTCCCTGACCCTTCAATTATCATCTCAAACAGCTCAAAACAATTGCATATATATGTACATATATATATAAACATAAATATATCTATATATAGAAATATTTATATAAATTTATATTTATATATATATATACACTACCGTTCAAAAGTTTGGGGTCACTTAGAAATGTCTTTATTTTTCAAAGAAAAGCACTGTTTGTTCAATAAAGATAACATTAATCAAAAATACACACTATACATTGTTAATGTGGTAAATGACTATTCTTTGTGGAAACGTCTGGTTTCTAATGAAATATCTCCAGAGGTGTATAGAGGCCCATTTCCATCAACGATCACTCCAGTGTTCTGATGGTACATTGTGTTTGCTAATCGCCTTAGAAGACTAATATCTGATTAGAAAACCCTTGTGCAATTATGTTAGCACAGCTGAAAACAGTTATGCTGGTGATATAAGCTATACAACTGGCCTTCCTTTGAGCTTGAAGTTTGAAGAACAAAATTAATACTTCAAATATTAATCATTATTTCTAACCTTGTCAATGTCTTGACTATATTTTCTATTCAATTTTCAATTCATTTGACAAATAAAAGTGAGTTTTCATGGAAGACACGAAATTGTCTGGATGACCCCAAACTTTTGAACAGTAGTGTATATATATTTATATAAATATATTTATATAAACATATTTATAAATATAAATATATCTTTATATATTTATCTATATATATATATATATATATATATATATAATCAGTGAACACGTGCCAGTCAATTTGGAATTAATTTTTTAACATTTTCATTACTGGATGTACTTATCGTGAATCTGGCAACAATGTGTGCGCTCAGTGAGTGTGTTGCACATGAGTTCACACTGATTACAATTTACTAGCTCCCTGCAGTTCTGAGGGAACTCGTGCTGAGGGATTTTTTTATCATTATTAAACATTAAAATAGATGTAATCTTTTACATTGTTTCCACTCAGGTAAAGTATTTTGCTTTCTAATAAAACAAAATAAGTGTTATGCTCATTGATGAACGGAGAAAGGCCCTTCAGAGGATGAATATATATCGGGACTCTCATGCAGTTATTCAGTCCACCGCCAGAGGGCGCTGCTTCCCGCGGCTATATGAACAATGGAGAGTTTATGGATTTTAGGTTTTACTCCCCAACGAAACTCCTCACATTGTGACAGATGGACGCTGAGTGTGGATGTTGTTGTTGTTGTTGTCATGCAATAGCAGAGGACCTGGGGAAATAAGGCCTTTATGAAATCACTCCAGCACTCGATAATGCAACGTCACCGAAGAGTATTGTGATACTCAATCGTGGGGGGAGAAGACTTTGAACAGGTGCTGGGGGGTTCCACGTGCCCACAGGTGTGAGGCCAGGACTTCTATGTCGGTACCGATGGACATTTAAACGTTTCAAATAAATTTGCTGTGGTGTGAAGTGGTTGTGTTCAAATGCCATGGTGTCTATGAGGGAAAAAATATATATATTTTAGGTCTTTAACAATGAAAGAACTTGTGGTATTGGATATTTAAACAAATACTTTTCGATTTTACCCCTTATATATAAAACAAAATAAAATGTATAAGCATATTATCGAATTTTATCATATTGATCATTCTCATGTTTTGAAATAAACATTTATATACTTATTTACTTGCATTATCTCATATTGTCCGTGTGAACTTGTCGAAGCATTAGCGATGCTGTGCTTATAAGGATTTGACCTTTAAGGATAATTTAAGGATACAATTAAACACAATAAGCACATTGTCCAATGGTGTTCAATCAAGCTTGTTAAAGCAACGTGATTCTGTTTTACTGACACGATGAATATTCAAGAGCAAAAAGAAATATGCAAATATATCAATAAATAACAATACATGAATCACTCTGGTTGCTCTCCATCTGGGTCTCCAGCAGACACACAGAATGAGTACATTGGCAGGTTATTGATCACAAGCTTCAAAAAGGCCAATCCTCTGCTCCACGATAATACTTCAAGATGCACCAAAAATAGCATTATGCAATCACAGAGTGATTTTGTAACTTATTAAAAATCCGTAATACACATGTCCAGTCAAAGTAACACGTGGGATTACAGCTCTCACACAACGGAGGACGAATACCGGTGATTGTTGCCTCATTCGGGCTCAACTCTCCTCCTTTTGTCCCCGAGGCCACTGCGCAGACGCGGTTCGCACGGCTCCCTCCACATGAGGGGCTCTAGAACGGTATTGTTGAACGTGCTGTGTGTAATGACAGCGTTCAGCCACTCGGGGGCACTGTGACCTGCCCCCTACAGGCGCATTGAATGCACTGCGTTGCCTGGAGACACTCACGTATACCTGCAGAGCATCAGATAGCGAGGCGTGTGCCTGTGTGTGTGTGTGTGTGTGTGTGTGTGTGTGTGTGTGTGTGTGTGTGTGTGTGTGTGTGTGTGTGTGTGTGTGTGTGTGTGTGTGTGTGTGTGTGTGTGTGTGTGTGTGTGTGTGCGTGCGTGCGTGCGTGCGTGCGTGCGTGCGCGCGTGCGTGCGTGCGTGCGTGTGTGTGTCAGTCACACTTTAGTCGCCCCATGTCGCGGTGTCCTATCACTGTGACACATTCCGTCTGTATTGATCCGTCTTTCATTTTTACAGGATTGTTTCTTCACCGCGCACGTGACCAGAGTAGCTTCATACGGTTGGTGGAGAACATGTTAAAGATAAATGTAAATATAGGTACCACAAAAATATAGTCCTCCAGAGAAGGTGAGAGCTAACAGCCGGTGGGCTGTTTGAAGAGGGAGGGGGAGCGGGAGAGAGAGAGGGAGATGGAGAGAGAGAGAGAGATATGGGCAAAGAGAGGGAGGGAGGAAGAGAGAGAGATATGGGAAAAGAGAGGGAGAGAGGAAGAGATAGAGCGGGGGAGAGATATGGGGTGAAAAAGGGAGGGAAAGAGATATGGGGAGAGAGGAAGAGTTAGAGAGAGATAAGAGGCAGAGAGAGGGAGAGAGAGAGATATGGGAAAGGAGAGAGAGAGGGGGAGAGAGGAGGAGAGAGGAGGAGATAGAGAGGGGGAGACAGTGAGTGTGACAGGGGAGAGATAAAGAGGGAGAGAGAAGGAGGGAGGAGAGAGGGGAGAGAGGGAGTGGGAGAGAGGAATGGAGAGAGGTATAGGGAGAGATATAGCGGGAGAGAGAGAGAGAGGGAGGGAGATAGGGCGGGATGGAGAGAGAGAGGGAGGAAGGAAGGTGGATCGAGCGGGCTGAATGGAGATAATCGCGCTGATGAAGCTGCTCCATCACGTGGTTGGATTCTCCTCATAATAATTAAACAATGGGCTCTTTGTCAGGTGAAGGGTTTGTACAAAAAATAAATCTGAATTCAATCGTGTGGCCCTCATAGATGTGTGTGTGTGTGTGTGTGTGTGTGTGTGTGTGTGTGTGTGTGTGTGTGTGTGTGTGTGTGTGTGCATGTGCATACATGCGCCTGGAGATATGCATTTATATATGCACGTGAGTCCATGAGCCGAGTGACGGTTGGCCTTTACCTCACAATTGTGAACAGCAGTCAAGAAGAAACTTAATCACACAAAAATGGCCAATGCCCCCCCCCCCCCCAACCCACCACTCACACACACACACACACACACGCACACACACACCCTCCAGCAAAGCCCTCCAACTGGTCTTTAAAAAGTGCTGATGGTGCACTCGTTACTGATAATTCATGTGGCAATTCCTGCACCTCAGAGGTGCTGCTGCTGTGACCAAAAATCCACCGGTCGAGAGGAGTGTGAGTATAGTCTGTGGGAACTGGCACCTCCACCCCACCCCCCCTCCCTCCCTCCCTCCCCCTATAATGCTTTGTCTAGGTAAATAGGAGGCAGGCACATGTGAGTGATGAGTTTATTAGCTCCTGCCAGCTGTGACCATCCCTCGGGTCTTGGGTGTGATATTGGCGGTGTGTGCGTGATGCTGTCGGGCTGCGGGAGGGGTGGGGGGGGGCCTGCGTATAGGGAGTGAGGAAGGGGACAGGGGGGACAGGGGGGAGAGGGGAGTCCGAGACGAGGGAGTACCCCATGAGAACCAAATAAAACTCCCTGGCAACCAGAGGCGGGATCAACACTGAATGGGGCTCCACCCCCCCCCCCCCCCTCCATTCCTCACTGAGCAGCTCACAGAGCCAGATAACAGAGGGGGGAGGGAGGGGGGGGCTCCTGTCTGAGAATATCTGAATGAGTGCTGGTCAGCGGCTCAGATATTAAATGTCACAACTGTTGTGCACCGACAGATATGCTAGAGAGGTTCAGGTCATTTATGTTCGCTTTCTCTCATTCCAGGCTTCCTGATTGTTTTCACCTGTCATCACACCTGTCTCCTATGCTCATCAGTGTCAGCCCCGCCCCTGATTGGTCCCACCTGTGTCTTGTTACCATGTGCTTAAATTCCCCTGTCTCCCAGTGTTCCTTGTCAGTTTGTCTGGTCTTTTGCCATGATCAGGTCGGGTTATGTTGTGCTCTTGAAAAGTTTTTGATCCCTCACTACGTGAGCGCTTTCCTTTTGTTCACTGCAGAACCGAAAAATAAAGTACTTACAAATACTTTATCTCTGTCTCCCGGGTCGTGCAATTGGGTCCTACTTCCTAAGTGTCTGAGATCGTAACAGAACAGACTGACCACATTATGGACCCAGCCGACCCAAGAACGCTTCACGCCGCTCTGTCGGTACAGGGCGTGACGATTTTTCATCACGAGGAAAAACTGGACAAAGTCAGCCGGGAAATACAAGAGCTGAGAGGATGCCAGGCCGGGGTTCAGGAAGAATTATCTACACAGATGCAACAACTGGTTGCCCAAATGAATAATTTTTTCAGTCAACAGACTGCTCCTCCGGTGACGTCATCCACAGCTGAGAATTTGCCTGTCAATACTCCAGCTGACGACCCAGGTCAGGCTGTTTCCTCCCCGTTACGGCTGGCTCTTCCGGAGAGATTTTCCGGAGACTCTTTGCAGAGCCTTTCTGGTACAGTGTGATCTGCATTTTCAACACAACCCAGCAGTTTTTTTTATCTGAGCATGGTAAAGTGGCGTTTATTGTGTCTCATTTAACGGGAAGAGCTGCAGCCTGGGCTACTGCAGAATGGTCTAGAGACACCGAACTATGTTACTCATTGGCCGATTTCATAGAGACTATGAGGCGCATTTTTGACCACTCATCGCCTGCTACGGAGGCCAGCAGAAGACTGTTTCAAATACGTCAGCTCAACCGTCAGGTGGTTGATTATGCCATCGAGTTTCGTACAGCAGCAGCGGACAGCGGATGGAATGTTCCGTGACGCCTTCATGACAGGACTTTCGGAACCGATAAAGGACCAGCTGGCTCCACTGGAGACACCGGGATCTGGAATCCCTCATCGCTGTGGCCATCCGGATCGATAACCGTCTTCGGGAAAGAGAGGGAGCGTCGACGCAACCGAGATGTTATTCCCAGCTTCCAGAATTCGCCTCGGAGGGTCGCGCCGCCAGCGGAGGATTTCCAGCTCATGTTACCGGACCATCAGAGGACTACACTTCAATGACTCCGGGAACCCATGCAGCTTGGAAGAACCAGGCTTTCTCTGGAGGAGAGGCAGCGCCGTCTCGGGAGGGTTGCTGTTTCTACTGCGGCCAGCCGGGTCATCAACTCGCTTCATGCCGGGAAAAGATCGTGCTCACCAGTCAAAAGGAGGCGCTGGTGAGCAAGTTTCCCAGACTTCCCTCCTCGACCTGTTACTCAGGTAGACATTTGTATTAACAATCAGACCTTTGACCAGGGTGTGTTAATAGACTCAGGGGCTGACGAAAGCCTTATAGACTGGGGCCTAGTCAAACAGCTAAAAATAAAAACTGTCCCGCTATCTCATCCTGTTAGTGCCAGTGCCTTAGACGGCCGCTTGTTGTTCACAGTTACCCATTGCACTGAGCCCATACGGATTACTATAAATAAGGACCATACCGAGAGCATGCAATTTCATATTTTTGAGTCAACTCAGCACCCGATTATTTTGGGGTTTCCTTGGCTGAAGATCCACAATCCTCACATAGACTGGCCTTCAGGGAAAGTTAAGGAATGGGGAGGATTGTAAGGGCAGGTGTAAACTTTCGCAACCTGTTAATGCACCAACAGACTCTAGTAGGATCATGATAGATCACCCTGACTATCCTGATCTACACAAGGTACCTTCCTGTTACCATGATTTAAAAGAAGTGTTTAACAAGTCTAAAGCCTTGTCGCTACCTCCTCACCGAGATTTTGACTGTCCCATTGATCTCTTACCGAGCCCCCATTCCCAAGGGAGACTTTACTCGATTTCGAGACCTGAGAGAACAGCAATGGATGAATACATCTCCTCTTCACTCAAATCAGGGATTATCCGTCCTTCATCGTCTCCAGCCGGAGCGGGATTCTTTTTTGTGGGAAAGAAAGACGGGTCTCTGAGACCTTGCATAGACTACAGTCCACTAAATGACATTACGGTGAAGAACCGCTATCCTCTGCCACTCATGTCATCTGCTTTTGAACTGCTTCAAGCGGCCAAGATATTCACCAAGTTGGATTTAAGAAATGCATATCACTTGGTTAGAATAAAACAAGGGATGAGTGGAAGACTGGATTCAACACTCAGAATGGTCACTATGAGTACTTGGTAATGCCTTTTGGACTGTGCAATGCACCGGCTGTTTTCAAGCTTTTGTGAATGAGGTTTAATTCTTGAATATTTCAGTGTTTGTGTATCTGGATGACATACTGATTTTCTCCCCAGACGCTAAATCTCATGTTAACCATGTCCGCCAAGTTTTGCAGAAGCTACTGGATAATCAGCTATATGTCAAGGCAGAGAAGTGCGAGTTCCACACAGAAGAGGTGTCTTTCTTAGGATACATAGTCTCACCTAATCATATCCAAATGGATCCTGCGAAAGTCAGTGCAGTATCCCAGTGGCCCACACCAGACTCCAGGAAAAAGGTTCAGCAGTTCCTAGGATTTGCTAACTTCTATAGGAAGTTTATTAGGAATTTCAGTTCTGTTGCTGCTCCTCTGCATGTTCTGACTTCTCCTAAGGTTCCTTCAAGTGGACCCCAGGCGGATCTTGCTTTCAAACTTCTCAGAGATAGATTCACCTCAGCTCCCATACTCACCATTCCAGATCCCCAGCGCCAGTTTATGGTCGAGGTGGATGCTTCCAATGAGGGAATTGGAGGAGTACTGTCTCAACGTTCTGCAGAAGACAACAAGATGCATCCATGTGCTTACCTGTCGCGGAAGTTGACAACGGCAGAGCGGAATTATGACGTGGGAAACAAGGAATTGTTAGCTGTAAAAGCTGCCCTCGAGGAATGGAGACACTGGCTAGAGGGTGCAGAGCAACCGTTTTAGTCTGGACAGATCACAAGTGTCTAGAATATATAAGAAAGGCTAGCCGTCTCAACTCCCGTCAGGCCAGCTGGACACTTTTCTTTAGTAGATTCAACTTCACACTCTCTTTTCGTCCCGGGTCTCAGAATCAAAACCCGATGCTTTGTCTCGTCTTTACGATCCCGAACCACTTGCGGTAGAGCCCAAGACCATCCTTCCACTTAACCGGGTGATCGGAGCCTTTTCCTGGCAAGTGGAGTCAGGCGCTAAAGAGGCAAATGTCATGAATCCAGCGCCTAGCGAGTGTCCCAACAATCTGCTGTTTGTTCCTGAGGCTCTTCACTCCAAGGTCATCCACTGGGCTCACTCATCTGTGCTTTCGTGCCATCCGGGAGTAGCAAGAACAATGTTCAGGATTCAACAACGTTTCTGGTGGCCATCCATGAAGAATAATCTGGCAGTATGTAGCGGCTTGTCCGGTGTGTGCGTGTAATAAGACCTCATCTCAAGTTAAGATGGGCTTGCTCCAGCCGCTGCCGATTCCCCATCGTCCTTGGTCACACATTTCGATGGATTTTGTGACAGGATTTCTCATCCAGAGGCAAGACTACGGTTCTAACAGTGGTTGATCGATTTTCAAAGATGGCTCACTTCATCCCATTGACCAAGCTTCCCTCTGCCAAAGTCACCGCAGAGGTCATGATGAATCACATATTCAGGATCCATGGATTCCCTAATGACATTGTTTCCGACAGGTGTCCACAATTCATTTCCGCCTTCTGGAAAGAGTTTTGTCGACTCATAGGTGCCACCGTCAGCCTGTCATCAGGATATCACCCTCAGTCAAATGGACAGTCGGAGCGTCTGAACCAAGAACTAGAGACGACGCTACGTTGTCTCGTCTCACGGAACCAGACCACCTGGAGTGACCACCTCACATGGGTCGAGGTTGCCCACAATACCCTTCACAGGTCTCTCTCCATTCCATTGTGTCAATGGTTTCCAGCCTCCACTTTTCCCTAACAACGAGGAAGAGGTGATGGTTCCATCGGCACATGCCATGATCAGGCGTTGTCGCAGAGTTTGGGCTGGTGCTCGCCAGTCTCTTCTCCAGTTCAGCTCGGATGAAGGCTGTGGGTCGCTCCCTCCTACAGTCCAGGCCAAAGGTTTGGCTCTCCCATGTCGCCTCAAAGAAACTGGAGATTTGTGGGTCCGTTTCCAGTGTCCAGAGTCATCAACCGCTTGCAACTCCCAGGACCTTGAGAGTGCACCCAACGTTTCACGTTAGTAAACACACTTGTTCAAGCCCCTCCACCGCCCCAGTTCTTTGAAGGACAAGGTCCGTAAGCTACTGGAGGTCCGTAATAGGGAGGGCAAGCAATTCCTGGTAGACTGGAAGGGTTACGGTCCTGAGGCTAGAAGCTGGATAGCTGCTTCATTTATCGTAGACAAGACTCTTATCCACGACTTTTACAATCAGCCTGGGCCATCAGGAGTTGGCCCTAGAGCACCGACAGATATGCTAGAGAGGTTCAGGTCATTTATGTTCGCTTTCTCTCATTCCAGGCTTCCTGATTGTTTTCACCTGTCATCACACCTGTCTCCTATGCTCATCAGTGTCAGCCTGATTGGTCCCACCTGTGTCTTGTTACCATGTGCTTAAATTCCCCTGTCTCCCAGTGTTCCTTGTCAGTTTGTCTGGTCTTTTGCCATGATCAGGTCGGGTTATGTTGTGCTCTTGAAAAGTTTTTGATCCCTCACTACGTGAGCGCTTTCCTTTTGTTCACTGCAGAACCGAAAAATAAAGTACTTACAAATACTTTATCTCTGTCTCCCGGGTCGTGCAATTGGGTCCTACTTCCTAAGTGTCTGAGATCGTAACAACAACAACCGGTTAAAACAATGATTGACGTGAGAGAGAAGATGAGGAGGGGGTCAGGGTGAGGGTGTGTGTGTGTGTGGGGGGGGGGGGGGGGGGGTGACACGTGGTGCTGAATGGATGTTTAAGTTTCAGTTTTAAGCCCCATTAAGAATTAATAACTGTGGGAGAAGAAAAAAACACAGATCTCTCTCCGACTCGCATCTTCAATGATCGCAATGAGTCGGTGGATCATCGCAGAGAGGTGTGTGTGTGTGTGTGTGTGTGTGTGTGTGTGTGTGTGTGTGTGTGTGTGTGTGTGTGTGTGTGTGTGTGTGTGT
Organism: Pseudoliparis swirei; assembly: GCF_029220125.1. Taxonomy (NCBI): domain Eukaryota; kingdom Metazoa; phylum Chordata; class Actinopteri; order Perciformes; family Liparidae; genus Pseudoliparis; species Pseudoliparis swirei. The sequence goes on along the minus strand of NC_079398.1, from coordinate 19,009,409 downwards.
GTGTGTGTGTGTGTGTGTGTGTGTGTGTGTGTGTGTGTGTGTGTGATGCTCCATGTGACTGTGGGGGCTGTGTGTGGGAGGAGGAGGGGGGAGGGGTGGGGGGGAGTCCAAATGAACAAACATAGTGGTCAGGCGCGTGCCACACCCTTCAGAGAGTAAACAAAGAGCCATCAACATCCAATGCAGGGGAGAGAGAGAGAGAGAGAGAGAGAGAGAGAGACATTGAGGGTCACGTGAACGCATCTCGTGGTATTTAAAAAAGCGCGAGGCGTCTGATGGCGAGCCTAATATTACAATTACATGGAAAGTGGCCTCTGCTTAGAGATGAGGGGTTATCATCAAAACCGCCGCCCCCCTGCATGGCTTTTACGCACATGCGCAGGCCGCTTTTGCTCCACACACACACTCACACACACACACACACACACATTCCCAAATCCACCCCTTTGTCTCGTTCGCCTCACCGCCGTAGCCCCGGAACAGGAATTCAGCAGGGAGAGGAGGAGAGGAGAGGAGGAGAGGAGGAGAGGAGGGTGTATGTATGGACCAGACTGTCTCCTCCCCCCACCATAAACGCACTCTCTCCTCCCCCTGAACCCCCCCCCCCCCTCTCCTCCCTTCTCTTCCTCCGCCTCCTCCACCTCCACACAGCCCATGCTCGCCCCCCATGCCTTTGTGTGTGTGCGTGTGTGTGTGTGTGTGTGTGCTGAAAATCATGTGACGGATGTCTTGTATATAGAAAATAAGCTTATTCTTCTTCTTCTTTTTGAGGGGATATTTCTAATTCATCCGTGTTCTAAATGTTCTTTGGAGACATAAGAAAAACTTGCAGGCGAAAGTGAACCCGGGAGGAACCGGGAGGAACCGGGAGGACCCGGGAGGACCCGGGAGGACCGGGGAGGACCGGGGAGGACGCACGTGAGTCTTTCAGCCAGGAAATAGAAAGGAAGGAACGCGTATCCAGCAAGTGCCGCAAATTGGACTTTCCACCATCAGCAACCCTCCTCTCTCTCTCTCTCTCTCTCTCTCTCTCTCTCTCTCTCTCTCTCTCTCTCTCTCTCTCTCTCTCGCCATCCCTGCTCCTCCTCCGCAGGTCTCCCCACTTGCTCCTCATCCAACCCCATTCTCCTGACCGGGATCAGAGAATAGCCTCACACACCGGAGCGCTCCCTGGATCTTGGTGCTGGTGGTGGGGGGGGCTTCTTTTGGGGGGGTTGACTTGAGAGCCGCCTGAGATGGATTAAAGGGACGCGGCGCCCGACAAACTGGAGCAGCACACGCGAGCACGCCGGGGGGGAAGGGGGCGACGGGACTCGGTGAATTCACGGAGCCCCCGGGACAGAGGTGAGTGTCTCCGGCTGTCCGGTATCGTGTCGGGGGGGCTCCTCCCCCCCCGACATGCATCTCCACCCCCCAAAAAAACCTCCCGGCGCGAGCCGAGAGGCGAGCAGAGGGGTATGGGGGGGGGGGGGGATCAGCACATGGTTTTTATATGTTCATATTTGATGACCTCATACACAATCTGCTGATTTCTGCTTGCGTAGGAGTAACCGCGATGTTATCGATAACATCTCTTTTTCTTTTTTTTAATATAGCTAACAGATTGAAACCATAACCAAGATGGGGACAAAACGGTTATTACAACAAAAAATGATGCATGTAAAACATGCTTCATCCCCTCCTTCAGGAAACCCTCATAACCGTTTTAAACATCTTGTGGAATTTTCATTGAAAGGATTTATTTGGGCTTTAAATGGTGAGCTGAGTTGATAGACCCTCCTCCACCATAACTCAGCATTTGGCCCTTTATGTGTCTCTGCAGTGGAGCAGCTACCGCAACTTTATTGATGGATGAGTTACATGAGTGGAAAATGAAGATGTTGCACTTTATTTCATCTCTTTATTATTGCACGCTTGTTTTCCAAGAACGGCGACTTTATAATGTGATGTTAATGTTAAGTCAATGGCCTTGGATTTAAGACAGTGCGTACTATGCTATACTATAGTATATATACTATACTATGTTATACATACATACATATATATATATATATATATATATATAAATACAATACTATATTATACTACACAATATGATACTATATTCTAGAATGCAATATGATACGATACTATACGATACTATACGGTATGATACTATATTATATACGACACTATACGATACAATACTATACTATGCTATATAATAATATACGATAATATAAGATATGATACTATACGGTATGATATACGATATGATACTAAACTATGCTCTATGATAATATACGATATATGCTATACGATACGAGATGATACTATACGATACTATACTGCTATACTTTACTATATGCTATACGATACGATACTATACGGTATGATACTATATTATATACAACACTATACGATACAATACTATACTATGCTATATAATAATATACGATAATATAAGATATGATACTATACGGTATGATATACGATATGATACTAAACTATGCTATATGATAATATACGATACTATGCTATACGATACGATATGATACTATACGATACTATACTGCTATACTTTACTATATGCTATACGATACTATACGATACTATACGATATGATACTATATTATACTTTACAATATGATACTATACTACACGATACTATGCTATGCTATACTATATGACACTATACCATATTATGCTATACGATAATATACGATACTATACGATACTATGCGATGCTATATATCAGGGGTGTCAAACTCATTTTCACCGAGGGCCACATCCGCCTCATGGCTGCCCTCAAAGGGCCGGTTGTCACTAACACGGTATAATTCTAACTACTCCAGAACATATTTTTAAATAACTGTCTTTGCATTTGTTTATTGTTTATTTAGGTGTACTTATATAAATGTATAACTCTATATGCAAATGTATTTAATATTATAAAATAAATCTATTTAATTTCATTATATTTATTTTAACCCACATTACTTTATCATAGATCAAACAAACATTATTACATTAACTTTGTTAAAAGCTTTGTCACAGTTGAGACAGGTGGTTCTCCACTTGTCTGGGTAGTGGTTCTCCACTGGTCTGGGGCAGCGGTTCTCTACTGGTCTGGGCAGTGGTTCTCCACTGGTCTGGGGCAGCGGTTCTCTACTGGTCTGGGGCTGTGGTTCTCCACTGGTCTGGGTGGTCTGGCGCTGTGGTTCTCTACTGGTCTGGGCAGTGGTTCTCCACTGTCTGGGCAGTGGTTCTCCACTGGTCTGGCTTTGGGACGCACTATCACCCCTGAATGACAAGCTGAGACCTAAATCGAGGGACATTTTTAACTTCTCAAATGTATTTAATGAAAAGATGGTGCAGTTTGAACCTGAGAGTTCAGAATATCACAGTATGCACAACAAAACTATTTCGTAATATTCCCTTTTACAGTCAATTATGAACCAACAAGTGAATCTTAAGGACACACGGTAATACAACATACATTACGACTCAATAACTTCAGACTTTAAAACATGTATAAACAGTGCTTTCATGCATAAACATGAAATAAAAAAGTCTGGTTTTAAAAAGCCTCAAAAGATGTAATTCATGTCTCACTCACTGAACCTATGACACATAAAGCTGCTCTACAAGTCAGAGTCTTGAGGAGCAGCTTTTATACACAAACTATAAATAAATTAAACAAGGGTAATTAAAAAAGATTCACATATTCATCATTAACTTTTCTTCTGACTATATTATAAATACTGAACAACATGAAGCAGCACTCACTTCAACCTTAGTGACCACTGACATAGACCTGATGGAGGAATTCATAATAGGGGAACTGGGGATGTTTAATAATACAAAGTCAGGGCTCTCAAGTGTCACGCATTGAGCGTGAGACTCACGCATTTCGGTCTTAAGTCCCGCACTCCCGCCACACATCATATTTTCACGCTGAAAAAAACTCGGCTATTTAATGTTTTAATGTGCCGCAGCGCGCAAACATGAGCTGGCCGCGCTGCCCTCACCGTGGAGGAATCAAGCGCTCCCCTGGAGTTCTGCTGTGAGGAGCCACTTATCAGCCAATCAAAACAAAGAAATGGGCTACACAATAGCCAATCAGAAAAAAACCTGTATCTGTTGTATCTGGGTGAGATTTAATCCAGCAACCAATGAAAATAAAGCATCCTGGAATTGCGCACGACTGACTGATATCCGAAAATTTCGTTCTGCACGCGCGTCTGGATGTCCGCCGGGCGTGTGAATGACAGGACGCGAAAAATGCGCCTCATTCGGGCTGATTTTTTAAACTCGGGCGGTAAAAGTACGTGAGACTGTTGAAATGCTCCGCGTGACGTCACTGACGTCATACCGTTGAATCAGAACCTACGGAGGATATCGATCGTCTGGAAGCGGCCGTCATCCAGACGCAGCTCCTGGAGAAGCTGCGTGCGGCTACGGATAATATAATATGTCATATTTATATTATTAACCCAGACTCGAGGGCTTGATGGTCCGACGTGTGTGGGACTTTCTCTACAGAACACAGAGTGTGTATTTCTTCCGTGGTGGACGGTGGTAACGAACTGTTATATGCCACGATAAGCTACGCCCCCTCTCCGGCGCTTCTAGCGCGAGTGAAGAAAACGTGACGAATAGTCCGGCGACTGAACTCACGCGAGTACATTTAATGAAGCAACGCAAGGGTTCGCCTCTCCTCTGGCGTGAACGCAGCATGAAGGAGAGTGAGCAGACCGCAGTCCGCTGCAAAAAAAATGACCTTCAAAATAAAAGCACAAGATTTTTTTCCTCCCTTTTTTAAGAAAAGGCATCATATTTATTTCATACGGTCGCGGGCCACATAAAATGACGTGGCGGGCCACATTTGGCCCGCGGGCCATGAGTTTGACACGTATGCTATATATGATACTATACTATATGATATGCTATACTATACGATAATATGCGATACTATGCGATACTATGCTATACTATACAATACTATGCGATGCTATATGATACTATACTATATGATATGATATACGATATGCTATACTATGCGATACTATGCTATACTATACGATACTATATGATACTATGCGATACTATACGATACTATACAATACTATACTGCTATACTATATTATACTATATGTACTTTGTGGTAATATCATAACGGAAGTATTTTCTTGTACTTTTGTGAAATCTTAAATTTGACAACATTATATTTCATGCTCATCACTTTTTCGTGGGCGTGATAAAAAGTAAAACATGTAGTTTTCCTTAAAACAACAACAACGAAAAACATAAATTCCTGAGGACATGTCGACTATGTTGCACACACACACACACACACACAAAGATGTTCATCAAAAGACACACTGGCATAATAAATGGATGTGATCTGCATGTTTTCCCCTCTCCTTTTATAACTTTTTATGGCCCCTATAGAACCTCATGAAATAACCCAAAAGTATCAGGTTGGCTGTCACACAAAGAAGAGCAACACATCGTCACATCTGAGGACCCCAGAACGAGGTCACGTTTGGCATTTCTGCAGACTTCAATATGAAAAGAGCTGCAGATTGATTTGCATGCCTGCTAATTGATTTGACAAAGTGATGCAGTGCTATGCTATGTTCAAATGTGTTGTAATATGACATAATAATAAATATGCATGCTAGATGGGCTAGATACAGATGGGACACAAATGAAGAAAGAAAACAGAATAAATGAGCAGAGGAACATAGATAGGTAGAATACTGAATGCTTTGTTGAGTATATAAACATGACGTGAAGCATATAATAATAATAATCATTTATTTTATATAGCGCTTCTCAAGACACCCGAAGTTGCTTTACAGTCCAGAGTCCAGTAGTCATACACACACACAGTCATCCCGGTGGTGGTAAGCTACATCAGTAGCCACAGCTGCCCTGGGGCAGACTGACAGAAGCGTGGCAGCCAATCAGCGCCTACAGCCCCTCCCCCACCACCAACATTCATTCACATCCATACGACGCGGTGCATGTCTTTATGATGGTGGGGGAAACCGGAGGACCTGGAGTAAACCCACGCAGACACGAGGAGAACACGCAAACTCCACACAGGAAGGACCTGGAACGACCGGGACGACCGGGATTCGAACCCAGGGCCTTCTTGCTGTGAGGCGACAGTGCTAACCACTGAGCCACCGTGCTGCCCTTAATAAGGCCTTTTGTATTATAATGCCCATAATAAGGCCTTTTGTATTATAATTCAGCTAAACACCTGAAATGTCTCCACAGCTGTCAGAAAATAATCAAATTACAGATCAATTCGTGGCAGAATGTCATTAATCCCTCCTTCCAGTCACCGCCTACTCGTATACATATGTCATACCATACCTCCATAATGTATCTTAGGGACGCTACTCAACATTGTGTGCATTGCTAAGACTATACACCCATGCAGTCACTGATGTGATGTCTGCAAACACACACACACACACACACACACACACACACACACACACATTCGTGCCCCAGAGGACAAATGCTGGTGTGATTGATAAACGGGCCTCCTTCTCCAGTAAATAGGCTCATTTTGCGCGTGTGTGTGTGTGTGTGTGTGTGTGTTGGACTGAGGTTTAAGTGCCGACTGGAGTAGGTCACTGAGACCAAGCGGCTGGGCGAGTGAGACCCGGGACCCGGCGTCTTCCTAAGCTGCTTTCAGCTACACTGAAATCCATACACCCAAATATATCCCCCCCCCACGCACACGCACGCACACACACACACACACACACACACACACACACACACACACACCACCACCACTAACCCAATACACACACTCTTCTGCTTTCATCATTCTTCTTTTTTAATGTCTTTGATCTCCGCTTATCTTGTCCCCAGCTCTCTCTCCTATTCTCCTCTCCTTCCCTCTCCTCTGCTCTCCTTTCCTCTCCACTCCTTCCCTCTCCTCTCCTCCTCTCCTCTTCATTTCTAGCGGTCATGGAAATTAGAGCGGAGAAGCCTTTGATTCTGTTTCTATCACCGCCTCAGGGTCAAGCCCTCTTATCTCAGAGAGAGAGAGAGAGGCGGAAACAGAGAACAGATGTATGGAGAGGAAAAGAAAAAGGGGGGAGAGAGGTGTTAAGACAAAGGGGGCGAGAGAAGGGGGAGAAAGGTCCGGGATGCAGAGAAAGGATTTTTTTGGGTGCAAAAACAGTGAAAGAGAGAAGGGAGAGAAAGTGCTGTGAGAGGAGAGAAAAAAAGAGCAAAGCTAAGCAAACACGGAGAGCAATAAACGACAATAAAATGGAGAGATGGAGAGGAAAGGGGGAGCGATGCCTCGACGGCTCTCAGCCAACGCGACTTTCTTTGAGGGTATTTTTGGACGGCGGCCTCGGATCAGCAGATTCTGAGCTCACATTCAATCTGCATGGAATCTGTTGATCTGAGCGCCAGAGAAAAAGAGAAATTGCAAGTAGAAAAATGTCATTTACAGACGAATGGAGAGACCGAGACTCCGCTGACACTTAAAGGAAGAGTGTAATTACTTTTTTGTGTTGCTCAGCCGGTCTGTGGCAGCTTCAGAGAGAGAGAGGCTCACACCTGAGGCTGTGGGGGGGGGGGGGGGGCAGGCAGGTCCTCATCCATCAGGTTGGGTTTATATAAATGACAATACTGATTAAACATAAAGAGAAGGAGCATCGAACTAGAGGAGAGGAGGAGAGTGTTGGTAAAAGGAAAGCAGGTGGGAAGAGGAAAGGATAGATGGAAGAAAGGGATAAGGAAGAGGTAAAAGGGGGTGAGATTGAGCGAGCGGGAAGGAATGAGGTGTGTAGCGGACAGATGTGGAGATAGAAGGAGAGAGAGAGAGAGAGGCAGGAAAGAGAGAGATAGAAGGAGAGGCGAGATAGAGACGGAGAGATAGAAGCAGAGGCAGGAGAGAAAGAGAGAGAGATAGAAGGAGAGACAGGAGAGAGAGTATAGAGGGGGAGAGATAGAGGGAGAGAGAGAGAGAGATAGAAGGAGAGGCAGGAGAGAGAGTATAGAGGGGGAGAGAGAGGGAGAGAGAGAGATAGAAGGAGAGGCAGAAGAGAGAGTATAGAGGGGGAGAGAGAGAGGGAGAGAGAGAGAGATGTACATATTTAGCTCAGTTTAGTTTTCCATTCGGGTCCTTGGCTCCTTCGTCTCTCTGAGGTCTTCTGGTCGCCCGCAGGTTCCTGATGGCAGGACGTGTGTGTGCGTGTGTGTGTGTGTGTGTGTGTGTGTGTGTGTGTGTGTGTGTGTGTGTGTGTGTGTGTGTGGAAAAACATTCGGAAATTAAAAGCTTCCATAACATCTTAATAACCGTGTGTGCGTGTTCGTCTGTGTCTTTGTGCGCGGCTGTGAAACACTAACAATGAACCTCATCAACACAACTCAATACTTTGGAGTAGCAGGAGGTCTCATTCAAACTAATGCAGATAATATGTGCACTACAACATCTGTCAGTCTTAAAGGGACAGTACACCCTTGCTAAGTTTTTGGACATATGGGCCATAATATGTCTGCTTTCTCTTGACTATAATGGGACAATAGCACTCTTTATAAATACCTCCATAGGTTAGGGGGAAAATATGGATTAATTTGACTTTTGACCTTTTAACCCGGCTTTGAAAACCTTTTTCAGTCCACTGGTCAGATAGTCGTAGAAGGTTAGCTCTTATTCTGACGCTTTTTAGAAATATTGATTGAAAGTTCATGAAAGCCCTTCAAAGCTGACATCTCTCCTCTTCGTCATCTGTGCTGCCGACAGGCCTCGAGTGGTCCCACCCCAAGATGACCTCCCCCAAGAACAAAGCCAAGAAGAAACAACCCAAAGACAGCATGACGCTGCTGCCGTGCTTTTATTTTGTCGAGGTATGTGGAGACAGCTTGATAAATCACCTTTATTTGACATATTGAACATGACTCACTATGAGTCACTCTCTCTCTGCACGCTGTCGTGCTCGTCCTCAGTTTTTGTTTTAATAATGTTCGTTGCATCTGGATGGACCGATGACGTCATCACTTTCTTCTTCTCTGTGTTTGAAAGTTGCAAAATCACCTCTTTCCAGATAAATATTAAATGCCAATCACTCTTTGCTTTGTAATTGTGTGTGTGTGTTTGCGTGTGTGTGTGTGTGCGCGTGTGTGTGTGCGCGTGTGTGTAGCTCCCCATCGTCCTGTCCTCCTTGGTGTCCCTGTACTTCCTGGAGCTGACCGACGTGTTGTCCCCGGCGACCGTGGGTTTCCGTTGCCGTGACCGCGACCTCTCCATGCCCTACATGGAGACGGGCGATGAGCTCATCCCTCTGCTCATGCTGCTGAGTTTAGCCTTCGCCGGACCCGCCGCGTCCGTGAGTCCACCGCACGCACACACACATTCACACACACACACACGCATGCACGCACGCACACACTCACACACATGTACTCACACACACATTCACACACACACACACGCATGCGCGCACGCACACACTCACACACATGTACTCACACACAAACACGCACATACACACACACACGCATGCGCGCACGCACACACTCACACACATGTACTCACACACAAACACGCACATACACACACACACGCATGCGCGCACGCACACACTCACACACATGTACTCACACACAAACACGCACATACACACACACGCATGCGCGCATGCACACACTCACACACACCTACACATGCACACACACACATGCAGACACACACATGCACACACACTCACATACACACACGTACACACACACACACAGAGACACATCCACGTACACACATTCACATACACACACACAAACACCTGCATGCACACACATACGCACATACACACATACATGCACACATACACACACACACACATACGCACACACACATACAAACATACATGCACACATACACACACACACACATACACACATACGCACATACACATACAAACATACATGCACACATACACACACATACACACACACACATACACACATGCACACGTGCACACATATACACAAACATATACACACACCTACACACATGTACACACGCACACATATACACACACACACTTAAACACATACACACACATGCAGACACACACACACTTAAACACATACCCACATACACACATATGTACACACACACACACCTACACACACACACACACGTGCAGACACACACATGCACACACACTCACATACATACACACACACATTCACAGAGACACACGCACACAGACACATCCACGTACACACGCACACATTCACATACACACACACAAACACCTGCATGCACACACATACACACATGCACACATATACACAAACATATACACACACCTACACACATGTACACACGCACACACATACACACACACTTAAACACATACCCACATACACACACATATGTACACACACACACACCTACACACACACACACGTGCAGACACACACATGCACACACACTCACATACACACACGTACACACACACATTCACAGAGACACACGCACACAGACACATCCACGTACACACGCACACATTCACATACACACACACAAACACCTGCATGCACACACATACACACATACACACATGCACACACATATACACAAACATATACACACACCTACACACATGTACACACGCACACACATACACACACACTTAAACACATACCCACACATGCAGACACACACACACTTAAACACATACCCACATACACACACATGCAGACACACACACACATGAGGATTAAAGGGCGTTCCCTGGTGTCTCTGGCGTTGACTGAACCTTTGTTTTTCCGTGTGTATGTGTTGGCGTCCGAGGGATGAAGGATCAGTTTTCTCACGTGTCTCGGGGTTTCGGGAGGTTTGTGTTGTGCGTTCCAAACAAACACAAATAACAAACAACGTGTTCTCCAACATTTGGAAAGCCGATTCAGCCTCCCTCAGGATGCCCGATCGATGGACACATTGATAAATACACACCTGGCATTCCAATACACACAGGCCCCCTAATCAATACACACACACACACACTCGCTGCTCTCCAACACTCATCCATCACTCAGATTGGAAGTGATCTCTCTTCGATTAATGCCTCTCCTCCATTCTCACGCTCTCTCTCTCCGTAGATCACCGTCACACAGACGGATTTCTGACATTTACAGCTCGCTCGTCCTCTTTTCTCCCCTCTGATTCTCTTCTGTCGTTGTATTTATTTCTGTCATTGCCCGGCCATTGCCTCTCTCCCCCCTCTCCCCCCTTCCTGTAGATCATGATGGGGGAGGGGCTGACGTACTGCTTCCAGTCCAAACTGAAGACGTGCCCCAAGTCGGAGAGCAGCATCAACGCCGGAGGCTGCAGCTTCAACTCCTTCCTGAGGAGGACCGTGCGCTTCGTCGGTACGTCCAACTGGACCCATCCGTTGTTTTGCTGTAATAGCCTCAGGGTCCATCTTTAACCCTCCTGTTACCTTTAGGGTCAATTTGACCCCATTCAATGCTTAATGTCGGTGTTCTTTGGGGTCAATTTGACCCCAGGCTGTTTTTCACTGTGTCAAACATATAAGAAATATCAACTTTTTTATATATTAAAAGGGCTATTTAGGTAGTCAACAAACAAACATAAAGTAGCTCACACTTAAACTTGGAAAACAATATTAATTCTAATAATTTTATGGAGGTTTTAATTGCTGGGGTCAAATTGACCCCAAGGGTAAAATATGTCAGTCAATATAAAGGTAACAGGAGGGTTAAACATTGAATGGGGTCAAATTGACCCTAAGGCAACAGGAGGGTTAAAAAAGAAATTTAAGAGAAATGTTATTAACCGCACGGCTCGTCAAACACCAATTTTTCCCCACAGATGTTCATTTAGTCGCACATGAGAATCATTTAAAGAGCTTCTCTGTGTTCATTAGTAACTGTGTACCTGTGTATTCACCCCTTTATTTTTTAGCTTAACCAAATATACAGTGTATATATACCGTACCCTTTTTCTTTGAGGTAGTAACACTGTCCAAATATATAAAATATGGTATACAGTGAATTATATAGCTTTAACGATTAGGGGACGTTTCACAACTTTCATCATGGGTCTCTTGGTGTTTGGACTAATCCTTCATAGTAATGTCAGAGGGAGATTATCATGTCCCATGTGTAATTTTTTTCTTTTCTTTCTGCTATTGTGAGTTTCATGTAGGAATTATGAAACCGCTCCTATCGAGGTCTTTGGGGCGTCTCTTGAGTAAACCGGGTCGTTGAGTTTGTTTTTCATGCCACATCGTCCCATTATATTATATTATGTATTAGCGATGCTCCGATTGATCGGCCGCCGATCATGATTGGCCGATATTGGTTAAAATGGCGCGTGACGTAAATTAATTGCGCGATTTTTTTCCACCTGCATGCACGGCAAACGGGCCTCAACAGCAGAGCGGAGCTTGGCAGTGGCAAAATGACTTCTCCCGTCTGGAATTTTTTCAAAGTGTCTGACAAAAGGGCTCGATCACACCACACGTGCCTCTCAAAAACGCGTCCCTAGCAAAACCATTGACTCCCTATGGTATAATAAGTAAGAATATTTTTTGTAATATAAGTGAACTATTCCACACGAAACAAGTGAAAGCGTTCGTCCAATCGGGTGCAGCCAGGAAGTGTTACATATTTATTAGTGCTGTAAAAAATTAAATTACAGGATTAATTAGTTGGTGGGCAAGTTCTGTGCACCCCTGTGTATAAATGTATATATCCGTCTTTTGTCATAAATCTTTATGTTCTCACAAAAATATACCTGTGATTAACCTGATTAAAATTTTTAATCGTTTCACAGCCCTAGTATTTATATACTACTACTGTCCCTCCAATAGATAACATCTAAAACAATTTAAAACAGGGAAAGCATTCCACTGGTTTCCAGTTACAGAGGCGGAGAGCAGCCATCAATCATCTATCAAATGCCCCATTTACCCCCCCCCCACTCCCCCAACTTCATCCCACTTTTTAGAGAAGGGGATATAAGCTAATTACATGAATGACTGATCAAAGAAAATGGGCTCGATATGACGCTCCACGGGAAATATCTCCAGGCCGAGCTTTGAAGTGAAAACAGTCATAAATTCACCTTAAAAGCTTCTAAACGTCACAAACTGGAGGCTCCAGGTGTCGCGTCGTGTTCATAAGTGAACAAACAGCTTGTGGTAAAGAAGTCCTCGGGGGGGACTCATCTTCCCTCACCGTCTCGCTCTCTCTCTCCGTCTCTCGTCCCTCAGGTGTGCATGTGTTCGGTCTCCTGGCAACGGCCTTGGTAACAGATGTCATCCAATTGGCCACCGGTTACCACGCCCCTTTCTTCCTCACCGTCTGCCAGCCCAATTACACGGCGGCGGCAGAGTCGTGCGACAGCAACGTCTACGTGACGCGGGACGTCTGTCTGGGGAAAGACCAGTACGCCATCATGTCCGCCAGGTAGGACAAACACTCAAATATGTCCTCGCTGATACAACCTAACACAACACCTGTGAAGACTCACATGGACCGGTTATTAGTTTAGCTTCTCGTCTGTGTTGTCGAGGGTCGTCACATCGTGGGAATCTGACCCCTGACCCGCCCCCCGCTGCACAACCTAAAGCTCAATGTCATCTTTATTGTCAATTTTCAATTTGTGGAAACATACAGAACATCGAAAGTATGTTTTTCTCTTGTCCAACATAAAGTAATTGTAGTAATAATAATAATAATAATAACAATAATAATAATAAAGTAATAAAGTGCAAAATAGCTAACAACAACAACAAAGAACATTTATAAATATTTATATGCTACGTGTGTTAGACACACAAAGAATTTGACATGGCGGCTGTTGTGTACATTAAACAGACAAACAACAACAACAACAACAATCAACAGTCAACATATAAGATCAAATAAATCTGTTCATGAGGTTCAGTGGGGGACCCGGGCTCTGATCATGAAGGTCATAATAATATCATATATTATTATATTATTATTACTGTATATCATTTAGAAATGAAGAATACTTTTTTTTTAAATGACGTCCAGGCGAGGAGTCGTCAAAATTAATTTGCATCTGAAGAAGATTGAAGGAGCTAAAAATAGAGAAAGTGAAATTATTGTTACATATTTCTTATAAATAATACAAAATTAGTTTTTTGATGATAAGTGAAGTGATTATTTATTATAATAATAATAATAATAATAATGCATTTAATTGATATAGCACTTTTCAAGGTATACTCAAAGACACTTTAATTCACATAATTAAAACATCCTAAAATCTATACAATAAATATAACTCAAATTACAATAAAAACAATGAATTGAACCATAATAACTCAGAGCACACAGTCACACATTAAAAGCAGTTCTGATGTATACAATTAGACCCACGATGCCATTGAACACTCCCTCCTGCTAAATAAAGCTGATGTATATCTAATACAGGGATAACCCTATGGAGCACACAGACACACACACACACACACACACACACATGTCTTTACCTTGTGAGGACACATATTTTCGTAATGCATTCTGATACGAAACCGCTTGATTCCGGTTTATTCAGGAGACAATTCACACTCTGAATGTTTTTTTTCTGTGAACACACGAACCTCTCTTTGTCTCTTTGTCTCTCACTCTTTAACACCTGACTTTCACCTTTTCTCCCTCTCCCCCCTGCCAGGAAAACGTTTCCGTCCCAGCATGCAACGCTCTCTGGCTTCGCTGCTGTCTATATCTCCGTAAGCTCTTTTGTGTTTTGCGTATGATGTGTTTGCGTTTAATGTTTGCATCAGACACCGTATCCTGTGTGTGTGTGTGTGTGTGTTATTAATATTTTGTATTACTTTAGAGGTGCTCAATTACAAATTCAGAATAGCAGACAATATTTAGCTCTGTAAAGATGTTGTGGAGCAATGGCGTCCTCAGCAGGGAGCGTCTCATGTCGCATGTGTGTCCCTAGTGTGCGTGGCCGCCATGTTGAGAGCTGTGCGGAGTAATCCTGTGCTCATGGTTATGCTTTGTAATTTGTAATTTAGTACCCGTAACAATACCATTGTTTGCACTACATTCTTGATCCTTAGAATGTTCTTCATCGTCATGGGTTTGTGACAAAGCAACAGTTCAATTATCGGTCCAGTTGTTCTACTTTATAATTAATGAATGTTTATCGCCGCCGGCAACGTGAGATTATTTCCTCCACAACAGAGGAGTTGTGGCGTCACTTCATCCATAAATCACAATGTTTACTCACTGAGAGGTGCCCTCAGGCCAAAGAGTCGCCTCACATAAATAACAACAACAGAGACTGTTATTAAAAACAACAACCGAGACTATCATAAAAACAACAACAGAGACTATCGTAAAAACAACAATAGAGACTATCATAAAAACAACAACATAGACTGTTATTAAAAACAACAACATAGACTATCATAAAAACAACAACAGAGACAATCATAAAAACAACAACAGAGACAGTCATAAAAACAACAACAGAGACAGTCGTAAAAACAACAACAGAGACTATCATAAAAAGAACAGAGACAGTCATCAAAAGAACAACAGAGACAGTCATAAAAACAACAACAGAGACTATCATAAAAACAACCAGAGACTGTCGTAAAAACAACAACAGAGACTATCATAAAAACAACAACAGAGACAGTCATAAAAACAACAGAGACTATCATAAAAAGAACAACAGAGACTGTCATAAAAACAACAACAGGTCTCTGTTGTTGTTTTTATGACAGTCATAAAAACAACAGAGACAGTCATAAAAACAACAACAGAGACAGTCATAAAAAGAACAACAGAGACAGTCATAAAAACAACAACAGAGACTATCATAAAAAGAACAACAGAGACAGTCATAAAAACAACAACAGAGTCTATCATAAAAACAACAGAGACAGTCATAAAAAGAACAACAGAGACTGTCATAAAAACAACAACAGAGACTATCATAAAAACAACAACAGAGACTGTCTATACAAAAATATCACTGTCATTCTCCTATAAGATAACACCCTAAACACACACACACCTCCACCAGTGGCTTTTGGAGGGAGCTACTGGTCATATCGCTGCTGCCTCACTGAGCCCAAAGTGTGTTCATTACAGCTCACCAGACCGATTTCTGATCGGAGAGAGAGAGAGAGTAAAGCAGCTGTTTTGGTTGCCAGAGTTACAGTTGAGAAGCGGTCCATTCATACTGCTGTCAGATGTTTCTTTAGTATTTCTCTCCACTGCCCAACATACAGGACTGTCTCAGAAAATTAGAATATTGTGATGAAGTTCTTGATTTTCTGTAATGCAATTAAAAAAACAAAAATGTCATGCATTCTGGATTCATTACAAATCAACTGAAATATTGCAAGCCTTTTATTCTTTTAATATTGCTGATTATGGCTTACAGCTTAAGAAAACTCAAATATCCTATCTCTAAATATTAGAATATCATGAAAAAGTATACTAGTAGGGTATTAAACAAATCACTTGAATTGTCTAATTAACTCGAAACACCTGTAAGGGTTTCCTGAGCCTTGACAAACACTCAGCTGTTATAAATATTTTTTTTTACTTGGTCTGAGGAAATATTAACATTTTATGAGATAGGATTTTAGAGTTTTCTTAAGCTGCAAGCCATAATCAGCAATATTAAAATAATAAAAGGCTTGCAATATTTCAGTTGATTTGTAATGAATCCAGAATGCATGACATTTTTGTTTTTTTAATTGCATTACAGAAAATAAAGAACTTTATCACAATATTCTAATTTTCTGAGACAGTCCTGTATGTATACTCTGTTATAATGACATTAAATAATTCCTCCTGTTTTCATACTTTCTCTTCACACATTTAATGAAAGCTAACAGGAGAAAAAAAAGATCACTTGATTTTAAAAAAGAAATTTGAATCTTATTGTAAATGTCATCCGTGTGACAGAATCTCGCTTGGAGAAAACTTGGATTTCTATCCTCACGACTTGAGGGACACGCTCGTTAATGTGGATATTTCTGCGTAGCCTCCGCTTCCCTGTCACTCAGCTGTCCTCCACTTTATGTAATCGAAATAAAGTGCGCATGCAGGGAATTTCAACGTCAATACAGAACTTTATCCCGTCTCCTTTTGCTCACTTCCCCCAGGATATACTGTCAAACAATATTCATACACGCACATTTTCATTTTCTTCAAACCTCTGTAGGCCGTATATCATTGACAGAATTGCCATGGAGCAAGAAAAGAATGTTTTAATATATATATATATATATATATATTATTATTATTTAAAAAATAAATAATAATACATTATAATATATATATATAATATATATATATATATTATTTTATATATATTTAAAATATATATTATTATATAAATATCTTTGCTTATTATTGTATTTATATATATATATATATATATAAAACATTACAGACATTATATGAATATAATAATGTCACCCAAAAGAGAATTCTTCAAATAAATATGATTATTCTCTTTTTTTCCTGCTTGCTTTTTAACTTGATGCTAAGCTAAGCTAAGCCTCATATTTAACACATAAATGTGAATTGATCTTCCCCCAAATGATTCCTTCATTAACAAAGACGAGTGTCCTACTTTCCTCTAAATGGAAAATCTTTCCACTGTTGATGTGCAACATAATGACATATCCATGCTGGTGTATTTATGTGTACCCCCTCTCTCTCTCTTTCCCTCTCTCTCTCTCTGCAGATGTATTTCAATGCCAGCATCAGCAGCACCGCCAAGCTGCTGAAGCCGCTGCTGGTGTTTGCGTTCTGCATGGCGGCGGGCCTCGCCGGGCTGACGCAGATCACGCAGCACCGCAGCCACCCCATCGACGTGTATGTGGGCTACGTCATCGGAGCCGGCATCGGCGTCTACCTGGTGAGTCTGAGACGAAGACAAACAATATATATATAGAAAGAAATATATTCAATTCAATTCAATTCAGTTTATTTGTAGAGCCCAATTTCACAAATTACAAATTTGTCTCGGAGTGCTTTACAATCTGTACACATAGACATCCCTGCCCCAAAACATCAATATATCAATTTATATCGCCGGTTTCAAGATAATTGCCTCTTTTTTTTTGCCAATAAAAACTGACAAGGGAGATTGTCTCCTACCTGCGTATGTTTGTCGGCATTTGGGGAGCTGTGACCAAAATACACATAAATATACTTTTTTTTCTTTTTCTAATTAAGTGTTTTTGCTGTCACTGAATTGTTCCAATTTGTTATTTTAACGCGATCACAGCCCACGCTAACAAACGCTTCTTTTCTTTTCTTCTTTTTTTTATCACCTCTCATACATTTCTCTCGGAGTATTTTTAATATTTTTTCGGCAGGCTCTATAAATAGATTTTTTTTCTATTACGGAAGGGAGAGGAGAATTAATAATCTGAGAGAAATCCTCTGGAACAATTTCACACTTCATTTGAAGAAAAAACTTGTCAGTTGCCATTTTCCACGCGCCCTCTCTCCTCCTCTCGCCCTCTTCCTCTTTCGTCTTTCACATTTTAAGAGGGGGGGGGGGGGGGGCATTTTCTTTCTTGTGGTTGAAGGATAAATTGTGAGACTCCTGATGGCCTCAGACTAAACAGTAGGAGGAGAAATGCTCATTTATGCGCCGCTAAAAGGAATATACACCGTTTTTTCCCCTCTTCCCGAATATGAAAGAAAGCACATTTTCATGCGTCATTCTTTATTTAACATGCCGGGTACTTCTATCTTCCTCATGTGTGTTTCTCCCCCCCCCCCCCCCCATCTCCTCGTCAGGCCGTGTTTGCAGTGGGGAACTTCAAGGCTTCAGAGGAAGACGCTCCCGTTTTCCAGAAGCCGGCCCCGGCGCAGCCGAAGGACGGCCTCAGGGTGCTGAACCAGCGGAGCCACGACTCCCTGTACCGCAAGACCCCCCGGGCGTCCGAGAGCAGGGAGGAGCTGGGGGCGGGGCTTGGCTCGGGGGCTCGCTGCAAGGTCAAGAGGGAAAAGGCCTCGCTGGCGTCCCTCAAACGGGCGAGCGCCGACGTCGAGCTCCTGGCGACCCGCGGCCCCATGGGCAAGGAAACCATGGTGACCTTCAGCAACACTTTGCCCCGCGTCGCCAACGGCAACAGCCCCATCTCCCCCTCGGACGAGCTCCCCGCCGCCACCCAGCGCCACATGACCTTCCACGTGCCCTACGACCCCCAGAGGTCTCGGCAGCTGGTGTCCGAGTGGCGGCAGCGCTCGCTGGAGGTGCGCAGCCAGAGCTCGCGGGACGACGAGGAGGAGGAGGGGGGGGCGGACGGAGGGGAGGGCGGGGGAGGTGAAGGGGACCAGGAGATGCCGGCGTCCCTTTACCCCACGGTGCAGGCCAACAAGGGCAACGCCACTCCCACCGGATCGCGGATGGCGGTGGCGCCCCCGCTGGTTCACATCCCCGAGGAGGCCTCCCGCCCGCCGCCCGTCTCCCCGAAGAGCGCCAAGACCCGCGCCAAGTGGCTGTCGCTCATCGAGGGAGGAGGGGGAGGAGGGGGAGGAGGGGGAGGAGGGAAGGAGCCGGGATCAGGGCCCATCGCCGTGTCCACGCCACGCGTTCCCAACACGCAGCCCGGCCAGCAGAGAGTCACGCAGGTGAGGAAGGAAAACGAGAAAATGAGAGCCTGCGAATCAATAATGACGTCATCTTTTGAGGAGTCATTTTTCACTCCTTTGATTCCGATTTCCAGTTCTGGAAAATACAGTTTAGACGCGGTGGGGGGGGGGGGGGGGAGAGATTTAATAGCCTCCGAGCCCCTGATGATTTATTTCGTTGGTGAAATCAAAACAGAAACAACAAGCGGCGAGGCAAGTTCACGGATTACTTTACAATATAAAATACACTTATTATAGTTGGAGTGACATCAAGAAAAAAAACATGTCATTGACTATGTAAATATTAACTTTCTCAGTTATAACTGAATTACTTTAGTCTTGGAAAATGTACATTACAATCACGTTACATTCACACACCGTCGACACAGCTCAACTCAGGGTGAAGTGTCTTGCTCAAGGACACATCGACGAGGGCGGGGATTGAACCGCCAACCCCCAAACCTGCTCACCACTGACCCACAGTCGCCCCAAACATCTGGATCTCTCCTTTGCACATTCTGACTGGGTGTCGTTCTTCTTCTCCTCCTCCAGGTGATAGCCATGTCCAAGCAGCAGGGTCACGGCGTCCCTTCGTCAGAAGGCTCCTCCTCCTCCTCTTCCTCCGGCGGCGGCGGCGGCGGCTCCTCCAACTGCTCCGAGTCGCCCTACTACCGCATCCCGGCGGACCGAGACAGCTGCACGGGGAGCGGGAGCATCGTCACCATCGACGCCCACGCCCCCCACCACCCGGTGGTGCGCGTGTCGGCCTCCAACGGCAAGCCGTGGGAGTGGAGGAACACCATCAGCGGGAACATGACGGCGGGCGACGCGACGTCGGCGGGCGACAAACACCGCGTCTCGCTGCAGCGGCAGGACAACGTCAACCACTACCGGGATTACCGGACGCTGCCCATGAAGACGAGAGACGACTCGCGCGGCTCCTCCTCCGAAGCCGACCTGCCTCCCCCGCCTCCCCCCGCCGCCTCCTCCTCGCCTCTGCCTCGCCCGCCTCTGCTGCTGTCGTCGTCGTCGTCGCCTCTCCCGCCGGCGCCTCCTCACTCGTCCACTTCCCCCTTGCCTCCCCCTCCTCACCCGGCCTCCTCTCACATGCCCCTCCCACCTCACCTGTCCTCTCAGATGGCAGGGGAGGCGGGGCCATCCTCCTGTCAAATGCTCCCGCCCGCTCACCCATTGTCCTCTCAAATGGCCCCGCCCCCTCACCCATTGTCCTCTCAAATGGCCCCGCCCCCTCACCCATTGTCCTCTCCAATGCCCCTCCTCCCTCACCCGTTCTCCTGTCAACTGCCCCCGCCTCCTCGTCCGTCCTCTTCCCCGTTGCCGCCGCCGCCTCGCCCCTCGTCCTCCACGCCTCCGCCGCCCCCTCACCTCCGCCCGTCCTGCTCCGGCGCCCTCCCCCCTCCCCCCCACCCCGACCTGCTGATGGACGGCCACGGCCAGGCGCTGTCCCGCTCCTCCACGCTGCCCCGCCGGCCCTCCGTCTCCGCCCGCAGCCACGCGGAGCAGGAGCACTACTACAAGGCCATGCAGAACGAGCGGATGCTGTAGTCGGGAGGTCGGCGGCGGCGGCGTCGTGGTTACACGGCAGAAAGAGACGGTGGCGGGTGAAGAGAGATTTATGACGTTTTTTTAATAAAAATGACACACACAAAAAAACGATTTAGAGACTCTGAGAGCGGAGTTGTCAGCTTCGGTGGTAATGATGGAAATGAAAAGAGAGCAGCGGGGGGGCGGAGGACCACCGGGAGGTCTGGCAGCTCACATGAAGGAGGGGGGGGGGTCTCATTTACTCCTGCTCACATGTACTGCCCCACAGCGCCGGCTCTGACTGGGAAAAGAACAGACGAGAGAAGAAAGACGGGGAGCGACCGCGAAGAATTCAAAAAATAAAATGAGAACTCCGGGAGGAGCCGAAGAGATGGCGGCTGAAAGAGACGTCACCATGAACGGTCCGGGATTTGCTAAATCAAGTTTCCCCTCAGGAGGGATGGGGGAGGGGGGGGGGGGAATAAGACCGTGGAAAACAAAACAACCACAGGAAATACTCGCTCCGCCACAGTACACAAACCAAAATGAAGAAAATGTACGTTTGACACCATCGCAAACGTGTCGGCATCCACCAGACTGAGGAGGCTGGTTGGGGGTGTGAGGAGGAAGAGGAGGTGGTGTTGGGGGGGGGGGGGGGTGAGGAAGATCACGCACAGTTGGGCGCCCCTATACAGACGTCACTGAATGGATTACTGTCGTGAACATGAGGCGGTGGAACGGAAGGAGAATCGTTCCTTAAAGGGAAGGGGGAGGAGCTACAGAGAACCGACCAGCCGGACTGTCTTTTGAAATGCCTTCCAGGGGCCCATGAGGGCCATGAAGGCCATGAGGGCCATGAAGGCCATGGGGAGCCACGGGGGGCTACAGGGGGCCATGGAGGGCCACGGGGTATACTTCATAAGGGTTTTGTGAGTTGTTGATGGTCATTCATTTGTGCTTTATAGATCAGAAATAAGCTTGTACGGACGTATTTTAGCAAAAAATATCTTTCAGTGTCTTTTTATCTCGCTATTCCATTCTTCTCTCCAGGTATAGATCTCTGCAGGAAGTCAAATACAATAATTAGAGACTTACAATCCTTTATCCATACTCCTCTATCACCATCGGCTGCCCTCATTTAAAGATGCCTTATTGGAAAGAGACACAACCGACACCGAGACGGGGAAAGCTAAACATGCATTTGATATTTTTAGACCAAGCGATCCGTGATGAACTGCAGATTTAATCCCATTATTAACTGATAGTGAATATAATCAGCCGCTGCGCCCTTAAGGAACACGCGGTTGCATTTAAGCTGCGTTGTATATAAAGTCGTCATCTATACTCGTCGTTTCATACGTCCCAGTTTAAAATATTCCGTCCAACGACAAGTGCTTTATTTATTTTTTTTAGATCATGATTTAGAGTTGGCCTGAAGCCACGCGCCGACTTCTCTGAAGGGTCAACGGTCGTGCTCGGGAAAGGGGCGGGGCTTGTATTGGTAGCCGGTAGATGGTGTTTGTGCTGCATGTGTGTACGAGCGTGTTTTTTCAAACTTAAACTTTACTTCTGTGGTTCAAGTGTGCGTCGGTAACTTTGACGGACGGGATGATTATCGTGCTGCCCCCCCCCCCCCCCCGCCTCCATTTTGGACTGTAAAGATACTTGATATTACCTAATATTATTAATACTATTATTATTCCGCAGTCCTTTTTTATGGGCTAATGTTTTTTATATATGTATATCTGTGGTGATGTGTAACATTAATAATCTCGATTGAATAAAAAAAACAAGACTTCTGAACTGAGGTTTCATGTTGTTCCTCGACAGAGACGGTCAATGCCTTTCACCGCCGCTCGAATGAAAAGGATCTTCCTCCATTGATTCTCGGCTTATGAGTACTCTTTGGTGCTCACGACACACACACGACTACACACACGACTACACACAAGCCACGCTGATACGGCACACACACACATTTGCTCCTTTTTCCTGTGGGCTAGTTTCAGGTTTCCATAATGAAGTCTGCAAGTGTTGGTCCCTCCCAGCTGACCTGCAGGGTTCAAGATTCAAGATTCAAGATTCAAGATGTTTTATTTGTCACATACACACATAGGGTGTGCAGTGAAATGAAAGTGGCAATGCTCAGCAGGAATGTGCAAGGGCAACAAGTACACACTATTTACAAATAAAAAACAACACAATATTTACAGTAAGTGTGTGTGTGTGTGTGTGTGTGTGTGTGTGCCTAAGAGGGGCAGTTGTGTGGGTCTATGTGGGGGTCCTGGTGAGGTCGGAGTTCACAATCCTGATGGCCTGAGGAAAGAAACTCCGTCTCAGTCTCTCTGTTCTTGCAGCGTGACTACGGAGGCGCCTGCCTGACCGCAGCAGCTGAAACAGTCTGTTGTTGGGGTGGTGAGGATCCTTCATGATCCTGCCGGCTCTGGT
This sequence comes from Pseudoliparis swirei, assembly GCF_029220125.1. Taxonomy (NCBI): domain Eukaryota; kingdom Metazoa; phylum Chordata; class Actinopteri; order Perciformes; family Liparidae; genus Pseudoliparis; species Pseudoliparis swirei. The sequence continues at coordinate 18,985,754 of NC_079398.1, read as the reverse complement.
TCTGCACCTCCTGGTGTACAAGTCCTGCAGGGTGGGGAGTGTAGTTCCAATAGTGCGCTCAGCCGAACGCACTACTCTCTGCAGAGCCTTCCTGTCCTGAGCGGAGCAGTTGCCAAACCAGGCTGTGATGCTTCCTGTCAGGACGCCTCTACAGCTCCAGAGTAGAAGGACTGAAGGATCCTCTGGGAAACTTTAAATTTCCTCAGCTGCCTGAGGTGGTAGGCGCTGCCTTGCCTTTCTCACCAGAGTGTCTGTGTTTGTTGACCATGTCAGATCCTCGGTGATGTGGACTCCCAGGTATTTATACCCGCTCACCCTCTCCACAGTAGTCCCGTTAATCCCCAGTGGTGAGTACGTCCTCTGTTGTTGTACCCTCCTAAAGTCCACAATCAGCTCCTTAGTTTTGGTGACATTCATGATGAGGCTGTTGTCCTGGCACCAGAGTGACAGATCAGCAACTTCCTCCAGGTAGGCCTTCTCTTGTCGGAGATCAGGCCCACCACCACTGTGTCATCCGCAAACTTGATGATGGTGTTGAGCTGAACCTGGCCACACAGTCATGTGTGTACAGGGAGTACAGTAGGGGGCTGAGGACGCAACCCTGGGGGGATCCTGTGTTCAGGGTGAGGGATTTGGAGGTGTGTCTGCCCACCCTGACCACCTGTGGCCTGGCGGTCAGGAAGTCCAGGATCCAAGCACACAGGGTTCAGTCCCAGCTCAATCAGCTTGCCGCCAGTCTGGAGGGACTATGGTGTTGAAAGCTGAACTATAATCAATGAACAGCAGTCTCACATAGCCCCCTCTGGCTGTCCAGATGAGAGAGTGTGGTGTGCAGTACCTGGGAGACAGCATCATCCGTGGATCTGTTTGGGCGATAAGCAAACTGCAGCGGGTCCATGGAGGAAGGGAGGAAGGCGCAGATGTAGTCCTTTATCAGCCTCTCAGCATTTCATGACCACCGAGGTGAGGGCCACCGGTCGGTAGTCATTCATACATGCTGGAGAAGCATTCTTGGGCACAGGGACAATAGTGGATCTCTTGAAGCAGGCGGGGACCACGGACTCAGCCAGGGAGAGGTTGAATATTGTGGTGAACACTGGAGCTAGCTGGTTAGCACAGGTCTTCAGTACTCGCCCAGATATGCCATCTGGACCTGCAGCTTTCCTGGTGTTCACCCTCAACAGAGCCCTCCTCACACTGTGCTCGGTCACAGAGAGTGTGTGTTCATCCCCAGCGGTAGAACTCACCCGCTTAACGGTGTTGTTGTTAGCGGCGAGCTAGCGCTGTTGTTGCTAGCCTCAAACCGTGCATAAAATGAGTTCAGGTCGTCCGCTAGGGATGCGTCGGCACTCACCATAGCGCGCCATCTGCTCTGGTAGTTTGTGATAGTCCGTAGCCCCTGCCATAGGCGCCTGGTGTCGCGCTGCTCCATCTGTGATTCCACTCTGTCTCGGTACCTCCTTTTGCGTCCTTCACCGCCATCCTCAGTCCATAGACCGCTGCCTTGTACTCGTCCATGTTGCCGGATACAAGACCGGAGTTATAGGCAGCAGTACGGGCGTTCACAGCTTCACGGATGGATCTATCAACCCACGGCTTTTGGTTAGGAAAGACCCTAACTTTTACCGTGGGGACGATGGTGTCCGTTAGCGTTGCTATGAGGCTCATTGCTACTCGCTGACGCCACTGGAACTGGATTGGATCATGTCCCAGTCGACGACACGCAGAGCGCCCTGTAGCTCAGCCTCTGATTGGTCAGACCACCGCATCTCGTCACTACCGCTTCCGCGATCCTTTGTTTATACTCCGGAAGCAGAAAAATGGCGGCATGGTCTGATTTCAACGGAGGGAGAGAGACAGCCAGCCTCTCTTGAATGGCGATAGCAGTGGTCCAACGTTCTTTCCTCTGGTAGCACACGTAATGTGCTGGTGAAAGTTCGGCATGACTTTTTTAGGTTTGCCCTGTTAAAGTCCCAGCCACCACCACAGCGGATACTTGTTCTGATGCCGACATAACACATCATGTAGGTCCGACGGTGTCCGCTTGTGGTGGAATGTAGACGGCTGTGGTGATGACCGAGCTGAACTCCGGGAAGGTAGAATGGACGGCATGAGATCGTCAGATGTTCCAGGTTCGGCGAGCAGGAACGAGAAAGAGTCTTAATGTTCTTGGGGTCACACCACATGTTGTTTGTCATGAAGCAAACCCCTCCACCCTTAGATTTACCTGTCTCTTCCGTTCTGTCTGCACGGAAAACAGAGAAGGACTCGGTTGGGCATATGACTCGATCCGCACCAGCGGGTCAGCCATGTTTCGTCACACAAAAGATGTTACAATCCCGCATGTCCCGTTGGAATCTGATCCTTGCCCTCACATCATCCATCTTATTTTCCAGAGACTGGACGTTAGCAAGAAGGATGCTGGGCAGAGGTGGACGGTGGGCTTGAACTCTCAGTCTGTTCCGAATTCGCCCGTTTCCCTCGATGTTTTCGGTCTCCCGTAGTAGCGGCTCCACTGTTGTTGATGTGGTTCGCCGTACGATCTCTGCCGCCACGCTGGATCGATGGAAAAAGTGGACAAAAACCCTTGTTTTGCGCAAAAGTTTATGTCCAAAAGTGTGCTGCGGTCGTATGTTGTTAGTGCCGATGTGTTTGTGGCAAAGAAAATATTAGAATAAACACAAAAACTAAAAGAGCGCACAATCTCATGAGCTGCTGTGTGTGTGTGTGTGTGTGTGTGTGTGTGTGTGTGTGTGTGTGTGTGTGTGTGTGTGTGTGTGTGTGTGTGTGTGTGTGTGTGTGTGTGTGTGTGTGTGCGTGTGTGTGTGCTTCTTAGTTTATCAGATATTTAGACGACAGCATGATTCAGGTGCATCAAGGTGGATAGAGATGCAGATATGAGTCGTTGTGTTACCGATGTGCGTCACATTCGTGCATTTCTATATCTGTATACGTGTGTGTGTGTGTGTGTGTGTGTGTTTGCTTCGACTTTCCGCTGTACGCACAATGTGTGTTTGTGCGAGTGTGTTTGGTGCTTTTCGGGAGCGTTGATCTGTGTGATGAGGCCGTACAGGCGGTGGGGGATGCAGATGGCGTACCGAGGCCCGAGGACAGTCAGCCTGTCCGTGACTCACACTCAGCACGCCAGCAGCTCTCGCTCGCTCTCTCTCTCTCTCTCTCGCCCCCCTTGCAGTGTCCCAGAAAGCGCAAACACAACAAGTGTGTATTTTTGTGCGATGGCAGGAAGCAACAGAAAATGCGGACTGAGCCTAATTTAAGCATGTTTGCCAGCCTGTGTATATGCTTATATCTGTGTGTGTGTGTACGTGTGTGTGTGCGTGTCACTCTTTTAATTAATATGTTGTTTCCCAGGACCCCCCAAAAATGTATGTGATCAGAAGTATGCTGTTATTCAACTTTGAAAGTGGTGTCCCCACGCGACACCTGAATCAGAAACAGTTTTATTGCCAGGAATGTTTACACAAACGAGGAATTTTTTTTGGTGGAAGGTGCAACATTTGGACATGACAAACAAACAACAATCAACACGACAGAAAGACAACAAATAATGTGAAAGTGTTTGGGTGTGTGCTTCAAGTGGTGTGTTTTAGTTAAAGTGCATGTTAAAGTGACGTGTGTGGAGGAGGGAAGAAGAAGGAGGAGGAAGAGGGGGAAGAGGAAGAGGAGGAGGAGGAAGAGGAAGGAGGGAAGAAGGAGGAGAGAGGTGGAAGAAGAGGTGGTAGTCCTGGGGTAACAGTCAGTCAGTCCCGGTTCCATTGATGAGCCCGACCGACGGGAAAAACTTTGGTGTGGCGGGTGGTCTTTGTCCTGATGGACGCAGCCTCCTCCCGAGGGAGGACTCGAACAGGAGTGTCCAGGGTGGGAGGGGTCAGCGACAATCTTTCTGGCCCGCTTCAGTGACCTGGAAGTGAACAGGACCTGGAGGGAAGGCAGATTGCAGCCGATAACCCTCTCGGCCGAGCGGATGATGCTCTGCAGCCTGCGCTTGTCTTTGGCCGTGGCTGCAGGGTGCCAGACGGTGATGGAGGAGCAGATGATGGACTCAACGATGGCCGTGTAGAATTGTACCATCATTTTCCCTGGCAGGTTGAATTTCCTCAGCTGCCTCAGGAAGAACATCCTCTGCTGGGCCTTCTTGGTGATGGAGCCGATGTTCAGCTCCCACTTGAGGTCCTGGGAGATGATGGAGCCCTGGAAGCGGAAGGACTCCACAGCGTCGACGGTCCTCACGGGTATGTGATTTCAAGTGTGTGTGTGTGTGTGTGTGAGTGTGTGTGTGTGCTGAAGGACTTTTCGGGACTGATTTGCCGGCTGTAGAACAGCGCAACGGTCTTTTGTCCGCAGCTCTTCTTCTCCCGTCCTCACTCTGTCACCGTCACTCTACTCACGGCCGCGTGAACCTTTACTCTGGAGCTCTTGGAAGTTATTTCCTTCTCCGGGTCCACCGGTGGGACGGTGGAGGATCCCCCCGGTTTCAACAACTCTCTCAAAGAGTTTCGCTTCATTATGAAAAGGAGACCAAAGCGATGCTTTCATATTACTATTTTCCTCCTTCAAATTCTCAGCCTGGGACTTTAAGTAAATCAGCCCCGAGTCTCACAAGGCCTCGTTAACCCACGTTAGAAACTCTGTCATTTTTCCGACCCCACTCAGACCTCGCAGAGAGCTTCTTTCTTTCTTTTTCCCGGCTCCGAAATGATAACCAGCCTTAATGTGCCAGTGGGCCGTCTGAGGCTCGGGGCGAACGCTGACATTTCTAGGAAAGCTGTCCGCCTCCACCGAGTCACGGCGCTGAATCTCCATGTTTCTATATCAGGGAGTAGGCTACTTTAAAAAAATAAAATCACCTTTTTTTTTGCAGCTGACGACATGTTCAACATCCCCCAATGCAGATATTTCAACATTTCAAGAGGCTGGTTCCAGTCTCGGTGTTCATCCCCCGGGCTACCGAGGTGATGAGTGTCTCACACCGAGCTCACCAGCTTACATGTTTCAACTCAGCTGGGAGCCTCACACATGTGTATTGAGTCTTCACAGGAGCTCGAGTCCTCACATGTTCCCTCAACGTGGATTTATTTTTTATTTTATCTCTCTAAGTATAGCAAGTATGCGGGGGACATGAACGTCTGTACTCAATTCCTCGGAAATGAATCCAATAATCGTTCACGCAAAAAAAATACAAACGTCAACTGGTGGGACTGGAGAGGAAAAGCTGGAGGATGATCCTCTCTCTCCGTTGGTCGAGTTTCTGAATCGAAATAAAAGACTCAGAGTCTGTCAAAAATTAATAAATAAAAATCGAGTTTCCCAAAAAATACCTGGAAAGTTGGCTTTGCGAGGATGCACCGCTTTAATGTGACAGCTTACAGATACTCTCCAGAGCAGGGAGAGCTGGAGATGGGGGCGGGGGGGGGGGCACAGCGCAATGTGTGTGTGTGTGTGTGAGCATGAGTGGGCTGATGTAGTCGTGGCCTTATATGCATGAGTAAGACCGTACAGTTGCGTGGCTTCGGCCCGCAGGGTATCGAAGCCACGGGTTGTAACACACTGACACAGTTATCAGACCGGACTAAGGAGGTGTGTGTGTGTGTGTGTGTGTGTGTGTGTGTGTGTGTATAGGAGATCCTTGCATGCACGTCTTAATGTATGTGTGACCCTTTTGTGTGTAACCTACTCCTCCTACACACACACTGACCGTTTTTACATGCATTCGAATATGTCATGTTGTCGTCAAGACAAGACAGTGTTTCCCTGTGTTTCCTCTGTTTCCCTGTCCTTCTGTCTCCTGTGTGTTTACCCTGTCTAGGGCTCACCAAGAAGGTGTGGCTGTCTCCTCCCTCCCCTGGGCGGTGATTGCCGGAGCAGCTGGGACTGATCGTCAATTAGGACGCTGGCTACTTAAACTGCCCTCATACCCCTTGATGTTGTTGGATCGTTAGTTTCTCTCCTGTTGCCAGACTGTGGTTCTGCTCAGTAAACAATTAAAGAAACCTTTTTATTTTGAAAGAAAGACTCCTTGTGCTGCTTTTGGGTTCCTACCTTGCTCACCCCTAACAGAATAACTGGCTTAGTCGGACTGAAATCGAATTATCCGTTTCATGTCAACACCTTTGTTCGACTATGTGCGGTCCGACTACGATCCGATTAACATCCCTGGATAACTCGATCCGATCCGGTTGATAATTCGACTATCGCGGCATGCTTGAGATCCCGCCGCCCTCCTCCCCCCTCCCTCCCATGTCGTGACCCGGAAGTCGAAAGAGTCGAAAGAGACGATAATGTCACTATTAACATCATGCAAGAAGAGTAGAGGGATGCTCTCTGTTCTCCATCTTTCTCGAAATGTTGTTGTTGTTGTTGTTGGTTGTTGTTGTTAGTGGTGAAGAGGTCAAGCGGAAATGGTTGTATCACCATGTTGTAATGAAAACAGCGCCGCCTATCGTATCGGATATGACATGCTTTCGGCCAATGATTCGAATTACTCACTGCCATGTATATTGAGATAACAGCAGATCCCCCAAAAGATAGCATAGTCCGACTAAAGCAAGATTCGAATTATACCATCATGTAAACGCACTGACTGTTCTCCTTCACAGCCCTCCCACCTCTTCTCAGATGTGGCTCTATCTGCATATGTCACATGATGAACAACACCCGTCCTCCCTCTCCTCCTCCCGTCCTCCTCCTGTCAGATGTGTGAGCGGTTCCTGAGAGGATCTCCTGGCAGACGATCACGCTCTCCTGCAACCGTCTGACCCAGTTTGGGTGAGGATGCCGAGAGATTGTACACACACACACACACACACACACACGCGCGTGCACACACACACACACACTCAAACACACACACACACACACACAGTTTGTGAACTCTGCAGCATTGCACATTAAAATTGTACACTTTGTCAAATCTACAACACATGTTGTTTACCCTTATATATATATATATACATATATATATATATATATTTATATTTTACTTGTACTTTATTTCATTTATTTTATTCATATGCATACATAGAAAGAAAAAGAAAACATTTGATTGAAAAAACCTGCAACATTTTGTTTATCCTTATATATATACAGTGCATCCGGAAAGTATTCACAGCGCTTAACTTTTTCCACATTTTGTTATGTTACAGCCTTATTCCAAAATGGATTAAATTCATTATTTTCCTCAACATTCTACACACAACAACCCATAATGACAAAGTGAAAACTGTTTTTTGCAAATTTTTGCAAATCTGTTGAAAATAAAGAACGAAAACATAACATGTACATAAGTATTCGCAGCCTTTGCCATGGCACTCAAAATGTAGCTCAGGTGCATCCTGTTTCCACTGATCATCCTTGAGATGTTTGATTGGAGTCCACCTGTGCTAAATTCACTTGATTGGACATGATTGAGAAAGGCACACACCTGTCTATATAAGGTATCACAGTTGACAGTGTATATCAGAGCATAAACCAAGCCATGAACTTCAAGGAATTATCTATAGACCTCCGAGACAGAATTATATCGAGGCACAGATCTGGCGAAGGGTACAGAAAGATTTCTGCAGCATTGAAAGTCCCAATGAGCACAGTGGCCTCCATCATCCGGAAATGGAAGAAGTTTGGAACCACCAGGACTCTTCTTAGAGTTGGCCGCGCAGCCAGACTGAGCGATCGGGGGAGAAGGGCCTTAGTCAGGGAGGTGACCAGGAACCCGATGGTCACTCTGACAGAGCTCCAGCGTTGGTCTATGAAGAGAGGAGAACCTTCCAGAAGGACAACCATCTCTGCAGCACTCCACAAATCAGGCCTGTTTGGTCGAGTGGCCAGACGGAAGCCACTCCTCAGTAAAAAGCACATGACAGCCCGCCTAGAGTTTGCAAAAAAGCACCTGAAGGACTCTCAGACCATGAGAAACAAAATTCTCTGGTCTGATGAAACAAAGATTGAACTCTTTGGCCTGAATGCCAAGCGTCATGTCTGGAGGAAACCAGGCACTGCTCATCACCTGGCCAATACCATCCCTACAGTGAAGCACGGTGGTGGCAGCATCATGCTGTGGGGATGTTTTTCAGCGGGAGGAACTGGGAGACTAGTCGGGATTGAGGGAAAGATGAATGCAGCAACGTACAGAGACATCCTCGATGAAAACATGCTCCAAAGCGCTCTGGACCTCAGACTGGGGCGACGGTTCATCTTCCAACAGGACAACGACCCAAAGCTCACAGCCAAGATAACAAAGGAGTGGCTTCGGGACAACGCTGTGAATGTCCTTGAGTGGCCCAGCAAGAGCCCTGACTTGAACCCGATTGAACATCTCTGGAGAGATCTGAAAATGGCTGTGCACCGACGCTCCCCATCCAACCTGATGGAACTTGAGAGGTTCTGCAAAGAAGAATGGGAGAAACTGCCCAGAAATAGGTGTTCCACGCTTGTGGAATCATACCCAAGAAGACTTGAGGCTGTAATTGCTGCCAAAGGTGCTTCAACAAAGTATTGAGCAAAGGCTGTGAATACTTATGTACATGTTATGTTTTCGTTCTTTATTTTTAATAAATGTGCAAAAATTTGCAAAAAACAGTTTTCACTTTGCCATTATGGGTTTTTGTGTGTAGAATGTTGAGGAAATTAATGAATTTGTTACGAGCTCAGACACTTAGGAAGTAGGACCCAATTGCACGACCCGGGAGCCAGAGATAAAGTATTTGTAAGTACTTTATTTTTCGGTTCTGCAGTGAACAAAATGAAAGCGCTCACGTAGTGAGGGATCAAAAACTTTTCAAGAGCACAACATAACCCGACCTGATCATGGCAAAAGACCAGACGAACTGACAAGGAACACTGGGAGACAGGGGAATTTAAGCACATGGTAACAAGACACAGGTGGGACCAATCAGGGCGGGCTGACACTGATGAGCATAGGAGACAGGTGTGATGACAGGTGAAAACAATCAGGAAGCCTGGAATGAGAGAAAGCGAACATAAATGACATGAACCTCTCTAGCATATCTGTCGGTGCACAACAGTACCCCTCTAGGGCCAACTCCTGATGGCCCAGGCTGATTGTAAAGTCGTGGATAAGAGTCTTGTCTACGATAAATGAAGCAGCTATCCAGCTTCTAGCCTCAGGACCGTAACCCTTCCAGTCTACCAGGAATTGCTTGCCCTCCCCTATTACGGACCTCCAGTAGCTTACGGACCTTGTAAACGTCACCCCCTTCAAAGAACTGGGGCGGTGGAGGGGGCTTGGAGGCGGGAACAAGTGTGCTCTCACACACCGGCTTGATTCTACTAACGTGAAACGTTGGGTGCACTCTCAAGGTCCTGTGGAGTTGCAAGCGGTTGATGACTCTGGACACTGGAAACGGACCCACAAATCTCGGAGCCAGTTTCTTTGAGGCGACATGGAGTGGTAAGTCTTTGGTAGAGAGCCAAACCTTTTGGCCTGGACTGTAGGAGGGAGCGACCCTGCGATGAACGTCCGCAACAGCCTTCATCCGAGCTGAACGGAGAAGAGACTGGCGAGCACCAGCCCAAACTCTGCGACAACGTCTGATCATGGCATGTGCCGATGGAACCATCACCTCTTCCTCGTTGTTAGGGAAAAGTGGAGGCTGGAAACCATTGACACAATGGAATGGAGAGAGACCTGTGGCCGCCGTAGGAAGGGTATTGTGGGCAACCTCGACCCATGTGAGGTGGTCACCCAGGTGGTCTGGTTCCGGGAGGCGAGACAACGTGGCGTAGTCTCTAGTTCTTGGTTCAGACGCTCCGACTGTCCATTTGACTGAGGGTGATATCCTGATGACAGGCTGACGGTGGCACCTATGAGTCGACAAAACTCTTTCCAGAAGGCGGAAATGAATTGTGGACCCTGTCGGAAACAATGTCATTAGGGAATCCATGGATCCTGAATACGTGATTCATCATGACCTCTGCGGTGACTTTGGCAGAGGAAGCTTGGTCAATGGGATGAAGTGAGCCATCTTTGAAAATCGATCAACCACTGTTAGAACCGTAGTCTTGCCTCTGGATGAGGGAAATCCTGTCACAAAATCCATCGAAATGTGTGACCAAGGACGATGGGGAATCGGCAGCGGCTGGAGCAAGCCCATCTTAACTTGAGATGAGGTCTTATTACACGCACACACCGGACAAGCCGCTACATACTCGGCCACATTTTTCTTCATGGATGGCCACCAGAAACGTTGTTGAATCCTGAACATTGTTCTTGCTACTCCCGGATGGCACGAAAGCACAGATGAGTGAGCCCAGTGGATGACCTTGGAGTGAAGAGCCTCAGGAACAAACAGCAGATTGTTGGGACACTCGCTAGGCGCTGGATTCATGACATTTGCCTCTTTAACGTCTGACTCCACTTGCCAGGAAAAGGCTCCGATCACCCGGTTAAGTGGAAGGATGGTCTTGGGCTCTACCGCAAGTGGTTCGGGATCGTAAAGACGAGACAAAGCATCGGGTTTTTTATTCTGAGACCCGGGACGAAAAGAGAGTGTGAAGTTGAATCTACTAAAGAAAATTGTCCACCTGGCCTGACGGGAGTTGAGACGCTTAGCCTTTCTTATATATTCTAGATTCTTGTGATCTGTCCAGACTAAAAACGGTTGCTCTGCACCCTCTAGCCAGTGTCTCCATTCCTCGAGGGCAGCTTTTACAGCTAACAATTCCTTGTTTCCCACGTCATAATTCCGCTCTGCCGTTGTCAACTTCCGCGACAGGTAAGCACATGGATGCATCTTGTTGTCTTCTGCAGAACGTTGAGACAGTACTCCTCCAATTCCCTCATTGGAAGCATCCACCTCGACCATAAACTGGCGCTGGGGATCTGGAATGGTGAGTATGGGAGCTGATGTGAATCTATCTCTGAGAAGTTTGAAAGCAAGATCCGCCTGGGGGTCCACTTGAATGGAACCTTAGGAGAAGTCAGAACATGCAGAGGAGCAGCAACAGAACTGAAATTCCTAATAAACTTCCTATAGAAGTTAGCAAATCCTAGGAACTGCTGAACCTTTTTCCTGGAGTCTGGTGTGGGCCACTGGGATACTGCACTGACTTTCGCAGGATCCATTTGGATATGATTAGGTGAGACTATGTATCCTAAGAAAGACACCTCTTCTGTGTGGAACTCGCACTTCTCTGCCTTGACATATAGCTGATTATCCAGTAGTTTCTGCAAAACTTGGCGGACATGGTTAACATGAGATTTAGCGCCTGGGGAGAAAATCAGTATGTCATCCAGATACACAAACACTGAAATATTCAAGAATTCCCAAAACCTCATTCACAAAAGCTTGAAAATGCATTGCACAGTCCAAAAGGCATTACCAAGTACTCATAGTGACCATTCTGAGTGTTGAATCCAGTCTTCCACTCATCCCTTGTTTTATTCTAACCAAGTGATATGCATTTCTTAAATCCAACTTGGTGAATATCTTGGCCGTTGAAGCAGTTCAAAAGCAGATGACATGTGTGGCAGAGGATAGCGGTTCTTCACCGTAATGTCATTTAGTGGACTGTAGACTATGCAAGGTCTCAGCGACCCGTCTTTCTTTCCCACAAAGAATCCGCTCCGGCTGGAGACGATGAAGGACGGATAATCCCTGATTTGAGTGAAGAGGAGATGTATTCATCCATTGCTGTTCTCTCAGGTCTCGAAATCGAGTAAAGTCTCCCTTGGGAATGGGGGCTCGGTAAGAGATCAATGGGACAGTCAAAATCTCGGTGAGGAGGTAGCGACAAGGCTTTAGACTTGTTAAACGCTTCTTTTAAATCATGGTAACAGGAAGGTACCTTGTGTAGATCAGGATAGTCAGGGTGATCTATAATGATCCTACTAGAGTCTGTTGGTGCATTAACAGGTTGCGAAAGTTTACACCTGCCCTTACAATCCTCTCCCCAGTCTATAACTTTCCTGAAGGCCAGTCTATGTGAGGATTGTGGATCTTCAGCCAAGGAAACCCCAAAATAATCGGGTGCTGAGTCGACTCAAAAATATGAAATTGCATGCTCTCGGTATGGTCCTTATTTATAGTAATCCGTATGGGCTCAGTGCAATGGGTAACTGTGAACAACAAGCGGCCGTCTAAGGCACTGGCACTAACAGGATGAGATAGGGACAGTCTTTATTTTTAGCTGTTTGACTAGGCCCCAGTCTATAAGGCTTTCGTCAGCCCTGAGTCTATTAACACACCCTGGTCAATGGTCTGATTGTTAATACAAATGTCTACCTGAGTAACAGGTCGAGGAGGGAAGTCTGCGGAAACTTGCTCACCAGCGCCTCCTTTTGACTGGTGAGCACGATCTTTCCCGGCATGAAGCGAGTTGATGACCTAGAAACAGCAACCCGCTGCCTCTCCTCCAGAGAAAGCCTGGTTCTTCCAAGCTGCATGGGTTCACCGGAGTCATTCGGAAGTGTAGTCCTCTGATGGTCCGGTAACATGAGCTGGAAATCCTCCGCTGGCGGCGCGACCCTCCGAGGCGAATTCTGGAAGCTGGGAATAACATCTCGGTCCTCTCTCTTTCCCGAAGACGGTTATCGATCCGGATGGCCACAGCGATGAGGGATTCCAGATCACGGGGTGTCTCCAGTGGAGCCAGCTGATCCTTTATCGGTTCCGAAAGTCCTGTCATGAAGGCGTCACGAAGAGCCGGAACATTCCATCCGCTGTCCGCTGCTGCTGTACGAAACTCGATGGCATAATCAACCACCTGACGGTTGAGCTGTCGAATGTGTTACAGTCTTCTGCTGGCCTCCGTAGCAGGCGATGAGTGGTCAAAAATGCGCCTCATAGTCTCTATGAAATCGGCCAATGAGTAACATAGTTCGGTGTCTCTAGACCATTCTGCAGTAGCCCAGGCTGCAGCTCTTCCCGTTAAATGAGACACAATAAACGCCACTTTACCATGCTCAGATAAAAAAGCTGCTGGGTTGTGTTGAAAATGCAGATCACACTGTACCAGAAAGGCTCTGCACGAAGAGTCTCCGGAAAATCTCTCCGGAAGAGCCAGCGGGAGGAAACAGCCTGACCTGGGTCGTCAGCTGGAGTATTGACAGGCAAATTCTCAGCTGTGGATGACGTCACCAGAGGAGCAGTCTGTTGATGAGTGAAAAAATTATTCATTTGGGCAACCAGTTGTTGCATCTGTGTAGATAATTCTTCCTGAACCCCGGCCTGGCGTCCTCTCAGCTCTTGTATTTCCCGGCTGACTTTGTCCAGTTTTTCCTCGTGATGAAAAATCGTCACGCCCTGTACCGACAGAGCGGCGTGAAGCGTTCTTGGGTCGGCTGGGTCCATAATGTGGTTCAGTTCGTTCTGTTACGAGCTCAGACACTTAGGAAGTAGGACCCAATTGCACGACCCGGGAGCCAGAGATAAAGTATTTGTAAGTACTTTATTTTTCGGTTCTGCAGTGAACAAAATGAAAGCGCTCACGTAGTGAGGGATCAAAAACTTTTCAAGAGCACAACATAACCCGACCTGATCATGGCAAAAGACCAGACGAACTGACAAGGAACACTGGGAGACAGGGGAATTTAAGCACATGGTAACAAGACACAGGTGGGACCAATCAGGGGCGGGGCTGACACTGATGAGCATAGGAGACAGGTGTGATGACAGGTGAAAACAATCAGGAAGCCTGGAATGAGAGAAAGCGAACATAAATGACATGAACCTCTCTAGCATATCTGTCGGTGCACAACAGAATTTAATCCATTTTGGAATAAGGCTGTAACATAACAAAATGTGGAAAAAATTAAGCGCTGTGAATACTTTCCGGATGCACTGTATATATATATTATTTATACTATATTTTGTATGATTTTGTGCATGCATCTATTCTTTTTCATATGCATATATAGAAAAGAAAAAGAAATATGATTAAAAAAAACGTTTTTACTTCAACGCGTGCATATTTGAGAATCTGTTGAGATAATAAAGAAGAAGAAGAAACAGCCTCAGTGAGTGAATCAGAGCGCTGCACTTATCTGTGCTCATGGGGCATTCATATCACAGAAGACGAAAGCTGCATCTAAATGTGACTGTTTCTGACTGTCTGACTGTGTCTGACTGTTTCTGAGTTCCCCGGCTGCTACTCAGGCTCCGGCTGGTTCTCGGTGACCATGTCGATCAGTGTTTGTGAATAAGACTATTCACTGACTGATAACAAATGTAATGCAAGGGTAAGAAGAGAATGAAAAAGGGAATGAGGATTAAGGATGGAAGAGGAAAGGAAAGCAGAGAGAGAGGCGGAGAAAGAAAGGAAGATAGATAGATACACGGAATACATAAATGAAGGAGTTAATAGAAACATGAATAAGGTAATGGAGAGTGGAGAGAGGGGGAATGAAATTAATCAAGGGTTAAGAGAAACAGGGAGGAGTAAAAAAAAGTGGACAAATGAAAAGCACAAGGAGGAAGAAAAAGGAAGGAAGGAAGTGAGCAAAGGAAGGAATAGAAGAAATGACGGAGAGGGAGGATATATTTAAAAAAGGAATTAACAAAACAAGCCACGAGGGCCGAAGAAATAAAATGACGGGAGGAGAATTAAAAGAGTATCGAGTGAGCAAAGGAAAGGAGGCGAAATAAGGGAAGGGATTAAGGGATGAATGTAAGGAACAGAAGAGAGAAAGACGTCGACCGAGAGGGATAAGAAATGAAGGAATAAAGAGAAAGGATCGGGGAGGTGAAACAGACAGAAACGAGAGAGAGAGGAGGGGGGACTGCATGAGGCACAGGGGGAAGGAAGGCAGCAAGGAAAGGAGAAAGGAGAAGGAAGCAAAAAACTGAAAAACTACCAAATGAAGGGAGTGAAAAAGAGGGAAGTAAAATAACAGAAGCCGTCACTCCACTGCCGAAGAAAGACTTGAGAAGAAGAGAAGAAGCCAAATGTGTGTGTGTGTGTGTGTGTGTGTGTGTGTGTGTGTGTGTGTGTGTGGGGGGGGGTTGAGTGTGTGTGTGTGGGGATGTGTGTGTGTGCATGTGTGTGTGTGTGTGTGTGTGTGTATGTGTGTGTGTGTGTGTATGTGTGTGTGTGTATGTGTGTGCATGTGTGCGTGTGTGTGTGTGTGTGTGTGTGTGTGCCTGTGTGTGCGTGTCTGTGTGTGGGTGGGGGGGGAAGTGTGTGTGTGCAACCCTGTATCACAAAAATTACGTTCCCCCAGACCTAAAATGCAATTTGCAGTTACGTTTGACTGAAACGTATTTCTCTCCAGATTACGTTTGTATTTGACGTATTATAATTACAAATACGTCTCTGATCAACGTATCTTTGCCGTTTGTTGTCTCTCTTTTCTACAATGCTGTTATGAATTGGAAAAAGCATCCTCTAGTCTTATTTATTATTATGTTATATGTTGTTTCGCCTGCGTATTATGACAGCAATAAGCGTTGTAACGGATCATATGAATTGGCGTGAAGACTTAGTACTGGTGACGCATGTGTATTTGTGTGTGTGTGTGTGTGGGTGTGTGTGTGCGTGTGTGTGATTCTGCCTGTGTTTGTATGTATGTGAGTGTCTGTATGTGTGTGTCTGAGTGTGTGTCTGTGTGTGAGAGTGTCTGTCTGTGTGTGTGTGTGCGTGTGTGTACGTATGTGAGTGTCTATGTGTTTCTGTCAGTGTGTGTGTGTGTGAAGCGATGTATTAGTTTGCATGCATATCAGTGGAAGTTGAAGGGTAAATCATGTTTTATTAACAATTCCCAAATTATTTCCCAGATTTTTCCGGGTACCTGCTCTTTTTGGTTGATGAGAAGTAAACACACCTGTAAATAACCCTATGAAGGGTTTATTGTTTTGAGTTGTTTGACTGTTTGGCATTTTCCTTATTGATTTTGATGTATGTATGCCTTTTATATTGTATTGTTTGAATAAATATAGACGTTTTATACTACTTCCGCTTAACAGATAAATCGGACTGTTATTTTGGAAAGGTTAAAAGGAAGCGCACTTTTTTTTAGGTTAAAATGCGAACTTTATGGTATAGATTACGGACAGATGCTCATTTTATAACAAGTTTAATAGTTGATTTGACCCGTATGGGGCTAACTCTGTTAAGGTGGTGATAGTGTACGAGTTTTATTAATGTATTGTCACCTAAAGAAAGAAAATATGATCCGTTACAACGCTTATTGCTGTCATAATACGCAGGCGAAACAACATATAACATAATAATAAATAAGACTAGGACGCTTTTTCCAATTCATAACAGCATTGTAGAAAAGAGAGATAACAAACGGCAAAGATACGTTGATCAGAGACGTATTTGTAATTATAATACGTCAAATACAAACGTAATCTGGAGAGAAATACGTTTCAGTCAAACGTAACTGCAAATTGTATTTTAGGTCTGGGGGAACGTAATTTTTGTGATACAGGGTTGGTGTGTGTGTGGGGGGAGTGTGACGTGGCCTCATGACAGGTCAGAGATGGGTTCACACACATTTCTATTGCGTCATCGTCATTTTGATGGATTTGTGCATATTTAACACTGGACGCCAGATTAAAATTCAGGGGGAATAAATCGTTCAGACGAAGATCTTTCATTATTCATGTCTGGTTTAGTGGAGAGAAGGAGGGAAGGAGAGAAGGAGAGGATGAGAGAAGGAGAGAAGGGAAAGGAGAGGATGAGAGAAGGAGAGACGACTAAATGACAAATCAGACGGGACGAGAGGAACATTATCGTTTGATGCACTCAAGTGGAACAACTCATTACACACAAGAACAACAACAACACACACACATACACACACACAGGAGCCCACAAAGAGTCATTGACATTTTAAAGCACACAGTGAAACAGAGATGCAGTTAGGTAGACAGAGGGAAGCGGAAACAGAAACTATTTTTACATTTACTTGGCCCAGAGCACTTCTACCCCCCCCCCACACACACACACACACACACATGAGGCCTGTCTGCCTTTCAGCTCCCTCAATGCTCTCTCCTTCAAGTCTCTCCCTCAAGTCTCACCCTCTCTTATCCATTCACTTTCTCCACAGCCCCCCCCTCCCCCACTGGTGTGTATTTACACCCGCCTCCTCCAAATTCTAGCCAGTTTTTTTTCCCGTTCCGACGTGTAAGGCTGACCCCCCCCCCCCCCCCCCCAGGGCTGGGAGGCCACGAGCATCAACACTGGTGGAGCATACAAGCTCATGTTTGCACTCAGTCTCTCAGTTATTCTACAAACTGAGTGTTTACACACATACACACACACACACACTTACAAACAAACAGGGACTGCATTTCATTTCCAAACACGCCCCCTCTTGTACGTGTAAGTTGTATTTATATGTTGCCTATTTGGATTGGAGATGCTGTTTACACATGAGTGTGTACACATTATTTGCAGTTTAAATGGCCCGGGGGAAGGGGGGAGGGCATTGTATGAATGTGTATACACACACATATATATATATATATATATATATATGTGTGTGTATATATAAAATATATATATTTATTTTATAAATATATTATTTATATATATATATTTATATATACATAAACTATATATGTATAAACACTATATATATATATAATACAATAAACAATTCCATGTGTATAACTGGGAAACCAGTGCAAGACATATACAGGACTGTCTCAGAAAATTAGAATATTTTGATAAAGTTCTTTATTTTATTCTGGATTCATTACAAATCAACTGAAATATTGTTTATTTATTTTTATATTGCTGATAAGAAAACTCTAAAATCCTATCTCATAAAATTTTAATATTTCCTCAGACCAAGTAAAAAAAAAGATTTATAACAGTGTTTGTCAAGGCTCAGGAAACCCTTGCAGGGGTTTCGAGTTAATTAGACAATTCAAGTGATTTGTTTAATACCCTACTAGTATACTTTTTCATGATATTCTAATATTTAGAGATAGGATATTTAAGTTTTCTCATAATCAGCAATAAATCAGAATAATATTCTAATTTTCTGAGACAGTCCTGTATATATACACACAATTCAAAATGAAATAATTATATTTAAAGGATAATGATAAATGCAAGGTTGTCATATTTTTGTTTGACTGTAAAAATAATTTACAGTGAATAATTGGAGTGAATTCATAAGCAAGAACAGCTGAGGTGGTGACGTCATCAAGTCAACTGCATGCTGTTCCTATTGGGGAAAGACCGTCCTGTGTCCTCCCATCCAAAAGTACACAAGTCCGTACTCGGCGTACTTAGTATTGATTAACGGCCCTGAAGACTGTAGAGGAACACGAGCACCACCTGCTGGATGCGGAATGCAGGTGCAACATATTTTGGTTGGACGCAGATGTGACAGAACAATGTGGGTCAGAAGACAGTAGGCGGCTCCAAAATAGTGGAAATGTATTTATTTTTCTTTACATCACAATCATTCATGAAGTGTATTCTTGATTCTTGAAAAAAAACAAAAAAATAAAAAATAATGAAATAAGCCCCGCTCCCCATCGCCCCCATGACGTTATATATGTAACACAATGACATTGCGCCTTTCCACCGCTAGATGGGGAAGTGGGGCAGAACGGGCTGAGAGAGAATGGTCCTTTCTCCTCCAGTAGGAGAGCCCGGATTTGATCCCAAAATTGTGTTAGCTACACGTATACACTCCTCTTCTGCAGCCCTGAAGCAGACGGCCTGCTGGGTCCTTGGACGTCATCCGATAAGGCTGGAGGAGAGCCAGCGGGGGGCCCCCGTTTGGAGAGGAGGACCTATATCTCAGTCAACGCGCATGCAGTCAGGGCCCCCTTTATCTCCACAAGGCAGGGAGGCGGATCCATCCCCCCTCTCTCTCTCTCCCACTACCCTCGACATACCACTGTGACTTTCTCTCCCATACACTAACTACACTACAACCTGCTACGCGGACGACGCCCCGCCGCCCGTCATATCTCCACTTGCGCAGCCGCGCGCGTCGTTTTCGCTTCAGAGGGGAAAAAAAACATCGAGGGTCTCATTATTGTCGGGCCGCGCGCTCATGCTGCTGCCCACGGCATCACCTCGGCAATAACAGAAGGGGTGCCAGCCAGAAGAAGAAGAGGAAGAAGAAGAGGAGGAGGGGGAGGAGGAGGGTGGTGTAAGCGTATTCCGAATTGACGCTCAGAAATAAACAGCCTGTTTTGGAAGACGTCCGTAGCGGGAAGGGGAAAGGGATCTGCAACTGAGTAAGTCGTGATTTTACAGTGTGTGTTTTTCTTCTTCTCTTCCTGAAGCTGAGCTGCTTTTTGGTGGCAATATTTAAAGCTTCCATCCCCGAGCAGCATCCTTTTAACTCGGGGCTGGAGGCATGGCAGCGCGGGACAAGAGGGATGGAGAGAGACGGCGCGCGCGTGTGTGTGTGTGTGTGGAGGGGGGGGGAGATAAACAAGAATTATTTGGGTGTAATCACTCTGCCCTGGTGAAAATCCCCTAATATGAGGTAACAACTAATCACAAGAGGCGCAGCATCCTATAGGGACGCGGATGCAAATTGGAGATAACAAGCTGCACAATAAAGTCACGCGCGGGTGAAAAAAAAATAGAAGAAGGAGAAGAAGAAGCTGCATGATCATGTCGCGTCAAAAGCCCCCAGAGGGGCCGCTTTACAGTCCGTGCACGTTGTCCCCGGGGCCACAAACAGGTGTAACGGGACGACATGTTGCCTCTGACGTCATACGTCATGTCACATCGACCTGTTTGGCAAGAAGAGGAGGAGAGGCTTTCTGGGGTTTTTTCAGGGTGTCTCGTGTTTGTGCCTCGACGGTGAAGGGATGCTAAATGGCCCACGGGGGGAGGGGGGGGCTGTGGAGGAGAGGAGAGAGTCACCGGGGCTATGTGTGTGTTGTGATGGGAGCAGTCGGCTCCAACATGGCGCTCGTGAGCAGATTTTTTTTTTAAACACCACCCTGTCCATGACATACTCGGGTCTGGAATTCAGTCCGTGCTGTGGAACCAGGCGGATAGCAGAGAGTGAGAGTTGTGTGCATCCCTATGCAACTGATTGAGCTCAAATTCCTTTCAGCTCAGGTTGCCACTGGTGATATAGTGTGTGTGTGTGTGTGTGTGTGTGTGTGTGTGTGTGTGTGTGTGTGTGTGTGTGTGTGTGTGTGTGTGTGTGTGTGTGTGTGTGTGTGTGTGTGTGTGTGTGTGTGTGTGTGTGTGTGTGTGTGTGTGTGTGTGTGTTTGTTTGTGATCTTTCTGTCTCTGAATAGAACAACATCATTTGGACCGACTCCTATATTTTTGTACTCTGCTTTCCGCGATAGTGTTTGATCACAGCAGGTGACGCCAGACAGTGTGTATGTGTGTGTGTGTGTGTGTGTGTGTGTGTGTGTGTGTGTGTGTGTGTGTGTGTGATCTTGGGTCTATTGTTTCTGTGTACAAACGTCTTTGTTGACAAGTTCACGACGAAGGAGTCTGCAGACGTAACACGCCCGTGTGTGAGAGTCCTCGAAGCTTCAGGCCGCCTCGTTGTTGTTGTCAGTAGCTTCAGTGACACCAGTTTGTTTGTTTGTTTGTGTGTGTGTCTGTTTGTTTGTTTGTTTGTTTGACTCCTCTTTCGCGAAGCATCTCCGTTGGCAATGTCAATACAAGTGCAAGGGAAATGTTGTTTTGGTGAAATGATGAGACAGAAAACAAGAGAGGACCACGTCTCAGATCCAGAATCCATAAACAAAGATTATTATCAACGCCTCTTCCTTTAAACGGCTTTTTTCACCCCGTGGATCTCTGGCCACGTCTCTGCGCGCTGATTGTTGTCCAGTCCCTCGTTTTATTGTGCGAGCGAAACCCGTTAAGTCTGCCTCGCCCCGTCTGTGTGTGTGTGTGTGTGTGTGTGTGTGTGTGTGTGTGTGTGTGTGTGTGTGTGTGTGTGTGTGTGTGTGTGTGTGTGTGTGTGTGTGTGTGTGTGTGTGTGTGTGTGTGTGTGTGTGTGTGTGTGTGTGTGTGTGTGTGTGAGGGTCTACAGTCTACATCCGCTCTGTGTTGTGTCAGCAGAGAGCTGACAGCAGCTCGTCTCGTTCGTCCAATCAGCGTGCGGCATTATGACTCCGGACAGACAGGTTTTGAGTGCTTTGTGTGTGCACTTTAGCTGGTTTGCCAGAAAATAAAAGATGTGTGTGTATGTGTGTGTGTGTGTGTGTGTTGATGGTCATCCTCTGGCCCTGCAGGCATGGGGCGCGATGGATGAATCTGTTTTCACCATTCTAGATACGGGCTTTGGTGAAATGGGCTGACCACCACGGAGGTCATTCAAGATTCAAGATTCAAGATGTTTTATTTGTCACATACACACACAGGGTGTGCAGTGAAATGAAAGTGGCAATGCTCAGCAGGAATGTGCAAGGGCAACAAGTACACACTATTTACAATAAAAAACAACACAATATTTACAGTAAGTGTGTGTGTGTGTGTGTGTGTGTGTGTGTGTGTGTGTGTGTGTGTGTGTGCCTAAGAGGGGCAGTTGTGTGGGTCTATGTGGGGGTCCTGGTGAGGTCGGAGTTCACAGTCCTGATGGCCTGAGGAAAGAAACTCCGTCTCAGTCTCTCTGTTCTTGCAGCGTGACTACGGAGGCGCCTGCCTGACCGCAGCAGCTGAAACAGTCTGTTGTTGGGGTGGTGAGGATCCTTCATGATCCTGCCGGCTCTGGTTCTGCACCTCCTGGTGTACAAGTCCTGCAGTAGTGCGTTCAGCCGAACGCACTACTCTCTGCAGAGCCTTCCTGTCCTGAGCGGAGCAGTTGCCAAACCAGGCTGTGATGCTTCCTGTCAGGACGCTCTCTACAGCTCCAGAGTAGAAGGACTGAAGGATCCTCTGGGAAACTTTAAATTTCCTCAGCTGCCTGAGGTGGTAGAGGCGCTGCCTTGCCTTTCTCACCAGAGTGTCTGTGTTCGTTGACCATGTCAGATCCTCGGTGATGTGGACTCCCAGGTATTCCTGAGTTCTCACCCTCTCCACAGTAGTCCCGTTAATCCCCAGTGGTGAGTACGTCCTCTGTTGTTGTACCCTCCTAAAGTCCACAATCAGCTCCTTAGTTTTGGTGACATTCATGATGAGGCTGTTGTCCTGGCACCAGAGTGACAGATCAGCAACTTCCTCCAGGTAGGCCTTCTCGTCGTTGTCGGAGATCAGGCCCACCACCACTGTGTCATCCGCAAACTTGATGATGGTGTTGAGCTGAACCTGGCTACACAGGGATGCGTGTAGAGGGAGTACAGTAGGGGCTGAGGACGCAACCCTGGGGATCCTGTGTTCAGGGTGAGGGATTTGGAGGTGTGTCTGCCCACCCTGACCACCTGTGGCCTGGCGGTCAGGAAGTCCAGGATCCAAGCACACAGGGGGGTGTTCAGTCCCAGCTCAATCAGCTTGCCCGCCAGTCTGGAGGGGACTATGGTGTTGAAAGCTGAACTATAATCAATGAACAGCAGTCTCACATAGCCCCCCTTCTGGCTGTCCAGATGAGAGAGTGTGGTGTGCAGTACCTGGGAGACAGCATCATCTGTGGATCTGTTTGGGCGATAAGCAAACTGCAGCGGGTCCATGGAGGAAGGGAGGAAGGCGCAGATGTAGTCCTTTATCAGCCTCTCAAAGCATTTCATGACCACCGAGGTGAGGGCCACCGGTCGGTAGTCATTCATACATGCTGGAGAAGCATTCTTGGGCACAGGGACAATAGTGGATCTCTTGAAGCAGGCGGGACCACGGACTCAGCCAGGAGAGGTTGAATATTGTGGTGAACACTGGAGCTAGCTGGTTAGCACAGGTCTTCAGTACTCGCCCAGATATGCCATCTGGACCTGCAGCTTTCCTGGTGTTCACCCTCAACAGAGCCCTCCTCACACTGTGCTCGGTCACAGAGAGTGTGTGTTCATCCCCAGCGGTAGAACTCACCTCGGCTACGCTTAACGGTGTTGTTGTTAGGCGGCGAGCTAGCGCTGTTGTTGCTAGCCTCAAACCGTGCATAAAATGAGTTCAGGTCGTCCGCTAGGGATGCGTCGGCACTCACCATAGCGCGGGTCTGCTCTGGTAGTCTGTGATAGTCCGTAGCCCCTGCCATAGGCGCCTGGTGTCGCGCTGCTCCATCTGTGATTCCACTCTGTCTCGGTACCTCCTTTTGGCCTCCTTCACCGCCTCCTCAGTCCATAGACCGCTGCCTTGTACTCGTCCATGTTGCCGGATACAAGACCGGAGTTATAGGCAGCATCACAGCTTCACGGATGGATCTATCAACCCACGGCTTTTGGTTAGGAAAGACCCTAACTTTACCGTGGGGACGATGGTGTCCGTTAGCGTTGCTATGAGGCTCATTCATACTTCCGCAACCTTGCTGACGTCACTGGAACTGGATTGGATCATGTCCCAGTCGACGACACGCAGAGCGTCCTGTAGCTCAGCCTCTGATTGGTCAGACCACCGCTTCACGTTCCTCGTCACTACCGCTTCCCGCGCGATCTTTTGCCGGTATCCCGGAAGCAGAAAAATGGCGGCATGGTCTGATTTCCCTAACGGAGGGAGAGAGACAGCCTTGTAGCCTCTCTTGAATGGCGTATAGCAGTGGTCCAACGTTCTTTCCCCTCTGGTAGCACACGTAATGTGCTGGTGAAAGTTCGGCATGACTTTTTTTAGGTTAGCCCTATTAAAGTCCCCAGCCACCACCACAGCCGCGTCGGGATACTTGTTCTGATGCCGACATAACACATCATGTAGGTCCGATAGTGCTACGTCGGTGTCCGCTTGTGGTGGAATGTAGACGGCTGTGGTGATGACCGAGCTGAACTCCCGGGGAAGGTAGAATGGACGGCATGAGATCGTCAGATGTTCCAGGTTCGGCGAGCAGGAACGAGAAAGAGTCTTAATGTTCTTGGGGTCGCACCACATGTTGTTCGTCATGAAGCAAACCCCTCCACCCTTAGATTTACCAGACTCATCCTCATCTTGGACTATGAATGATAAATAATGGTGAAACGTGAACGAGTGATTCTCTTTTCCTCTTGTCGACCAACCAGCTTCAGTCAAAGTGCCCAACAGAAGTCGTCAGTGGGCTGAACTGGGAGGAAACTGGTCCCACGGGAGTGAAGGTGTGAAACCGTTGATGAAAACTAACTCTGATAAACACAGCTGGAGGCGACGGCGATTGTTGGTGATATTAAAGCAGAATTACAACCTTACACTTACACCGTTGAGTCACACACGCAGCCCACACACATCTTTATATTAACAATGAATCAAATTACCACACGCGTGTGTGGAAGGGCAACGCGGACACCAGGCAGCGGGAAACAGTCACGAATCTCAAGCTACTGCTTTGGAGTGCAGGTACACACACATTGTCTGTAAGTAAGGGAATAAAACGTCACGTTTTGGCGTAAAATAGTAAGTACAGAGGTTTAGGCTTAGAAAACATAATTAGTTAGATTTAGTAAAAGCGTCACAGATGTTATGTCACACCAGTCCACAAGGACAGATACAGGAGAACATTCCTGCCGACGGCTATGAGGCTCTATAACAGATCACCTCTTGCCAGATCCTAGTGCAATAACTGCAATAATAACTTCATATCCACACTATGTTGATCTGCACTTCACACATTTCATTTACTTACACTACACACATACACACACACACTTCATTTTCATTTACACTACACACATACACACACTTTGCAAATAAAATATAAAAAACAGGGATGAAAGATAAAGATGTATACAAGAAGTATACAAAGTAAAATATAAAATAAAATATATATGTATCTAGGGCTGCAACAACGAATCGATAAAATCGATAAAAATCGATTATTAAAATAGTTGGCAACGAATTTCATTATCGATTCGTTGTGTCGCGCGATTATTACGGCGCTCAATAAGTCACGGAGTATAAACAAAGTACATTTGAGCGCAGAGCGGCGCAGGAAAAACAAGAGCGGAGCGGAGGGAGAGGAGAGACGGAACGCTGCGTTGTGAGAGCCAATCAGCTCTGAGCTGCTCCTCTGTTGATGAATCTAATTGGCTGCTGCTGCTCACGTGGCGCTGGATGCGGAAGTCATTCACGTAGTCGGAGACATTCACGGAGCTGTGTGCGCCTACGGGTGACGTTATGACCCCAGACACCAGGGCGCTACATGTCACGACGTGTGTGGCATTTCCACAAGAGTATAACGTAGAAAACATGGTTATTTATTCCGTGGCGGATAGCGGAAAATATTTTTCCACGGAGAAAGGCAACGGAGATAAGCCACGACGCCAATCGCTGTGTGAGCGCTGCGCTGCGCGTGCAGACATTTAACGGAGCGGAGCAGCGCGTGCGCTCTGATCGCTCTTTTAATGAAGTATCGATACTAAAAATATGCTAAATCACATCGTTTTTAACGTACGGGTACTTTGTTAGTATCGCTACACCGTGCAGCGTGACAGCAGCAGATGTAGCGGACTAACATTCAAGCTAACCTAACTTCCCAAACGCTGTGGACGTCTGAACGCTGATTGGCCGAGACTCGACACGTCCCATCAAAGATGTTCTATTGCGAAGAGCACCACTTCACATTTTTTCCGCATCTCACTGCAATCTTAACAGCAGCGGGCCAGGTGAAAAAAATAATAAATGGGAACGCGTCTCTGATATTGTTCAGGGGGCGGGGCCACATGGGGACCACTGCTCAGGAGAGGAAAGCTGTCAGTCTGTTTGTGACGGTTCATCACCATGGTGACCAGTGAACAGGTTCATCACCATGGTGACCAGTGAACAGGTTCATCACCATGGTGACCAGTGAACAGGTTCATCACCATGGTGACCAGTGGGTCTCCAGGACCTTTCCATGACTTTAAACCAAATTTCCATGATTAAACATTTTGTGAAAACTCTGTCTTTACGTGACAAAGTGAGAAGATGTAGTATTTAAAATAACAATGAGAATTCCAAAGCATACCGTATATATACCGTGTAAATTAACATTTGAATAAAACAAATTTGCATTACTTTTCCAAATATTTTGGGATTTTATTTTTTCCAATTACTTTTCTAGGCCTGCTAATAGCCATTTAAAAATTCCATGACTTTTCCAGGTTTTCCATGACCGTACGGACCCTGTTTTGAATAAAGGGTTGACAATTTAAGTTTTTTTGTTTTTTATCCGATTAATCGATTAATCGATAAAATAATCAACCGATTAATCGATTATTAAAATAATCGTTAGTTGCAGCCCTATATGTATCTATACAACATATATGCATACACAATACACAATACAATACTAATGACAAATTAAATTAAATATAAAAATATTAATATATTTAATATTTTTATATTTAATTTAATTTGTCATTAGTATTGTATTGTGTATGCATATATGTTGTATAGATACATATATATTTTATTTTATATTTTACTTTGTATACTTCTTGTATACATCTTTATCTTTCATCCCTGTTTTTTATATTTTATTTTTTATTCTTGTGTGTTTAGTTTATTGGTGCTGCTAGTGTTACGACAAATTTCCCCTTGGGGATTAATAAAGTACATATCTATCTATCTATCTCAAAGAAACCATAAACACATGAAACAGCTGTTCACATCATATTCAAGTGTGTTTAAGAAAAAGCAGCTGACGCAGGTTGAATTAAAATGCCATGGGGGGGGGTAAAGGTGAAGGAGAATGGCCGCCCTCTGGCAGGTTCACTTCCTGCCCTGAGCAGGTAGCCGCGGCGGTGATGGATGTAGCCAATTATCCTCTGTGACCTCACGAGCATTAAGATAATTCCCGTGCTCGCGGCGGTCATGAAGCCACATCGGCGCGGCCGCGGAGGAAGATCGCGTCGTCGTCGTGCTTTACGGGAGAAACCTTTTAACGGGGTTTACTGAGCGGAGAGACGGAAGCGGAAGGTAGAGGAGGAAGAGGAAGAGGAAGATGGATAAGGAGTGTAACATCTGGGCAGATGTTCAGGGCGCGTAATTAGATTCGATGATGCGATGCGATCTGCATCGGCCTTTTCTGCCTCCTCTTTTTTTCCTGGAGAGTCACTTTTTATTTTCCTGAATATCTCTCATTACACACACACACACACACACACACACACACTCTCTTCCTCCTCACTGCTTTTCCATGACAGATAAGGCGAGAGAACATTTGTTTTTCTCTCTCTCTTCCCAGCAGACGTTTTTTACATTTTGATAAACTGTCATTTTTTTAGCCACTAAAGCATTTTAATCTCAGAGGGAAATGTGTCCAGCGCTGTGTGTGTGTGTGTGTATTCCTGTGTGTATGTGTGTGTGGATTCCTGTGTGTGTGTGTGTGCATGTGTGTGTGTGTTCCTCCCAAAGCACACTCGTGCGCTCATATGACGATCATCAGTGGTGTTTCCAAAGATACTATCAACAGCACTATTGATAATTAGACTTTAGATAACCTTAACACACACACACACACACACACATTCACATCAATAGAAGGTATTGTCCTCTTATAAATGAAGCGTTTTTTTGTTTTTGTTGATGATCCCAGAGGAGATTGGACAGGGTGATATTGGACAAACACACTTAGCGTTAACAACTCCCGAGCCTCTCTGGAGGGTCCTAAGTGGGAATTGGGATCTTGCCATAAGGGAAGCCCCCCCCCCCCCCTATTTAGCCTAATGTTTTCCGTGTTAACATTGAGAGGCTGCTCCAGTAATGCAGGTCCGAAGGCTTCCTCCATCCGGATGTGGAGAGAGAGTCTGCTGATTGCCCGGAGAGAGCACACACACCAGACACCGGTCTGTAAACACAAAAAGCAACGCAGTCAGCAGTTACACACCGCCGCTGCTAATCGATGCTGAGAACCACCAAACCTATTTAAGCCGCTCCGACTCGCTCCGCTCCTTCTGGGACTGTGTGTCGAAGCATTCCTGTTGGAGAATACAAAAGCTCAATTTGTAGCATTGCATGTGCAACATGTTTGTGATGTGCCGACATTCCTAAAGCGCTATGAAGAAGGTCAGGACGTCGTGTATTTGTGCGTCATGGCCTTTGTGCATGCATTCAAGTGAAGGCGCGCGTGATCATTTTCACATTTTCTCATTTTCACATTTTCTCATTTCCACAAGAGGCACATTGTCTCGATATCGGGCCTCTGTTGGATTTATTGTGTTATTGTGGCCCATCGTGTCATTTCTCTACCTGTCCACCAGATGGAGTTTCCCACCTGTCTCCAAGTCCCTCCCACCTGCCCTGGAGCAACCCATTTCCCGCCATTCCCATCAACGCTCCCCTCAACTGTTCCCCATTTCACTCATTGATATCCCAGTATATATATATAAAAATATAATAATATATATATTATATATTTTATATTTATTATATTTTTATTATTATTTTATATAAATATATATATATATGTATATATATAATAATATATATATATATTATTTATTAATTTATATATAGATGTATATATATTTTTTATATATATATATATATTAAAACATTTATATATATACATTTATTTTATATATATATATATATATATATATATTTATAAATATTTAGATGTAAATGTATTTATATATTTATGTGTATATATATAATATATATATATATATCATATATATATTATTCTTTCTTTTCTTTTTTTTTTTTTTTTTTTTTTGGTTTTTTTTTAGGCATCAATCAATTAGAGACATTGACTTCAAGACATCAACTGACATTTCATGTGCAGGATATTTAGATGATGCTCATTTTAGTTATACCTATTTCGAACAAGAGGTGTAAAAACAAAAGATAAACAACAACAAAAAGAGACAGAATGAAACTAAGAAAAAACTCAAATTACACAACGTGTATAGGGAGTTATCTACTCTCTATTGTACATTCATTGATGTATGAACATTTAAATCAGGTCTTCGAGGTGTTACGTGTGTATCCCATTTCTTTTTACCAAAATGCCCAAACTGTTCCAGTTTGTATCGTTGACAGAAAACATGATATAGCCGCTGGTTTAGTTGATTTAAACTGAGCAACGACCACGAGTGCAGCCAGGCCGTAACGTGAAGTTCCTCCTCTGCTTTCAGAATAAATGAACTCTGTTCTGAAGAGACTGGCTCGCTTTGTCTGAGGGCTGCAACTAATCACTCTGAGCCGCTCGTCCTCCGCGGGTTATTGGCTCGATTAATCGATTCTTCATTGTGTTTATCAAACTGATGTTTTATTCAACAGTCAAAAAAAACA
>NC_079398.1:18916558-18951558 GCF_029220125.1 Pseudoliparis swirei | reverse complement strand
CTCCAGGCCATCGCTGTAAGTTATTTGTGTCTGTCTCTTCCTTTCTCTCTTGTACACACACACACACACACACACACACACACACAGAGTGCACGTCAGGGCACACTGGTGGCCGTAGTAACAGCAAATCATGGCCGCCTGTCAGGGTCTGACCGCCCGTCTTAATGACTCAACCTTTTAGATCCCACATCGCTCCACCATTAAGGACATGGAGAGCTAATGCAGCGGCTCTCAGCCCTGCTTCTTGCTCTGTTCCACCCTCTCTCTCTCCCTCTCTCTCTTTATCTCTCTTCGTCTTGTCAGACACACACTATCTATAGGTGCTCTGCCCGGTGTAGTTATATTTATAT
The DNA here is from genome assembly GCF_029220125.1 of Pseudoliparis swirei. Classification (NCBI taxonomy): domain Eukaryota; kingdom Metazoa; phylum Chordata; class Actinopteri; order Perciformes; family Liparidae; genus Pseudoliparis; species Pseudoliparis swirei. The sequence continues at coordinate 18,951,208 of NC_079398.1, read as the reverse complement.
ATTTTTTTGAGATACACGTCTTCACAAAGCGTTGAGAGTCAATGGCAGACAAAGTTACCGAGGCACGTTTACATTATTTAAATTTGTATTGTTTTAGAAAAATCGTGACACAGCGATTTAATCGTGAATTTGCTGACACGTAAAAAACGTTGATGCATCCGTCAAGGTACACACTCTGTCAATTAAAAATCACATACACATTTCCCCGAAGATGTACTTGACATATGGAGTGAGTGAAATGTGCCTATGAATACACATCATGTACGGTAACTGCTCACCTGCACTCTTCCCCCTCTCTCTCTCCCTCTCTCTCTTCAGAAACACCAGCAATAAGCAATATTAACTGACACATAAATTACTCAGCCAATACTTCATTCAGGACAGAGTTTTTTTAAAACATCGATGTTCTGTGTGTGTGTGTGTGTGTGTGTGTGTGTGTGTGTGTGTGTGTGTGTGTGTCGTAACAGGACAAAAGGAAGAGGCAGACAGAGATTGAAAGCAAGAGGAGGCAGCTGGATGATGACCGACGACAACTCCAGCAACTAAAGGTACACACACACACAGACACACACACACACACATACAGACAGAAACACACACACACACACACTTTCTCCAAACAGGTGAAAAGGAGTTTGCTAATATTTGGTTGAGCTTTGAGGCTCCGGATCTTTTGCTGAACGGAGGGTGCGGGGGTTTTAAAGGTGTTTCCAGTTTAGCTGTTATTTCCCCCTGAAGGAGGCGGAGCCACCAAATAATCCCTTCTGGGGTCCCTGGACTCTAAACGTTTCTTTTTCTAGCCCTTCCTGTTTGGATTAGGTTCAAACGGGGCGTCGGAGGGTCGGCAGCTTTTTTTAATACGAGGTGCCGATGTTACGTTTTTTGTGTTAATCGGCGAGCCGTCTGAGTTACGACACCGCATCGGCATTTTACGATCTCTAAATGTCTTTCCGTCTGTTGGCAAAGTGCACATAGCAACACTTCTCTCACGTAATCAGGACATTGTAATTACAAATGAGAGCGCCGTGCAAAACAGTGAGAAGATTTAAACCATTAACCCCCGACCTCCGCTAATCAGCCACGCATTATGCGGAGAAGGCCACGAGGATACCGGCCAATCAGAAGGGCGGCCTCCGAGAGCACTCCAATCACACACTGAGAAAGATGAGTGTATTTATGAATATGACCCTGATCCAGGGGTCACCTGGACCTCCACGACTCCTCAACCAGAACCAGAACCGGGCTCCATGTGTGAGGCCGCTCGGCCAAACCACCAGAATCAGAACTCGGAAACTCCTTCTTTAAACCCACCGGCCCCACGCAGCGAGATACTCCCCGCCGCAGCCGCCGCCGCCGCCACGGAATGTTCAGAATGGACTTCAGATAACACCGGCGGCTCCTCCACACGCGGTTCACACACACACACACACACACACACACACACACGCTCACACACACGCTCCCTACAAACACACATTCAAAGTGGACACACACTCATTATATCAGAGGCCAGGCTTTTGTCAGCGTATGTGTCAGCACTATCAAAACTATTTCAGCGGGTCACAGATACCAGCAAAGGTTGCGGTGTGTGTGTGGGTGGGTGCGTGTGTGTGTGTGTGGGGGTGGGGGTGTGTGTGTGTGTGTGTGTGTGTGTGGGGGTGTATGTGTGTGTGTGTGTGGGGGGGTGTAGGGGGGGCGGGTGCGTGTATGTGTGTGTGTGTGTGTGTGCGCACAGACGCGTGCGTTTGTGGCAAAAGTGCCTGCGACCTGGGCCGTTGCCCGAGCGTGCTCCCACTTTTTCTATTTTCTGAGCAAACCTTTGTGTGTGCGTGTCTGCTTTCTAGGTGTGTGTGTCTGTGTGTGTGTATGTGTGTGTGTGTGTGTGTGTGCGTGGCTTCATGAAAGAACACAGAAGCCTCAGACAATACAGGGGGCTTTGACAGAGGAAACAGATTTTTGTCCCACTCCCACCAACAGGAAAGGGTTCTTACACACACCGCACCCCGCTTTCGTCTCACACACACACACACACACACACGTACACACACACAAACACACACACACACAGGGAGAGAGAGGGGGGAAGTGTAATCATGCTGTACATGAGCATTAGAAGGCTCTTTGTGCAAACCACAGCGTGTATAGCTTTTCCAGAGGCGGCTTTCATGTGGAAAACCCAATAAACTTCTCCGTTTATACGGGTGTACCTGCCCCGCCAGGGAAATCACACTCACACACTCACACACACATAAAACACACAGCTCATAGGCAGGGATGGATTAACCAACGGGCCTACGGGCCCAGGCCCAGGGGCCCATGAGCTCAGGGGCCCTGGGCCTGAGCCTCGCGTGACGTCGCTGTTATTAACATTGTATTGATATGAATATGATGATATGACACGGCGCCGTATGCCGGTATATGCTAGGCTTAAGTCATTCATGTCATGGTCATATAATTCGCGTTATGTTGTCTGCTCAGCTCCGGTATCGTTGTTCCATACGGACTGTTTTGTTAGCGATGTTTACATTTTTGGGGGGGGGGGGCTTGACACGTCCAGGCCCAGGGGCCCGTGGTTTCTTAATCCGTCCATGCTCATAGGGGAGCATATGTTAAGCAATAATCCAAAATGAAGTGGCATACGCCAGGTTTCCAGGGTTTGTGCTAAGCTAAGCTAACCATCTCCTGGTTAAAAAATAAGTGAACTGTTGCTTCAAAACTGAGAAAATAGTTGATAAAATAATAAGAATGACTTGAGACAGAATTCATGAAGTTTGGAGAAACTGACTCAAAAGTTTTGGGGATTTCAATTTGAAGGAGGAAAGATGCAACTTTCATTTAGCAATAACGCCCTGCAGCTGCTCAGTTCATTTGGAGGGGTGTGTGTGTGTGTGTGTGTGTGTGTGAGCGCGTGCGTGTGTGTGTGTCACAGTTCCGCCCTTTGTCTGCTACATTAGCAGCTTTTACTCTGAAGAACAATGGAGAGAGACGTAACTTCAGTGCTCCAGCTTTACAACCAGTGTGTGTGTGTGTGTGTGTCTGTGTGTGTCTGGCGTTGGGGTATTAGGGTGGGGCGAGAGAGCGATGAAGATTGAGAGTCGAGAGAGAGAGGAGGAAACAGGGTAAGATCCAGCGCCCCAGAGACCATGAAGAGTGTTGAGTTACACCGTGAGAGTGTGTGTGTGTGTGTGTCTGTGTGTGTGTGTCGGGAGCTGGAGAGTTGAAACAGAACCACGGGCACCGTAAACGCATGCAGACAGATGCATGCCCCACACATGTACAACCAGAATAACAGGCGCGCACACCACATAGTTCATGACCTTCACGATGGAGATGGAGAAGAAAGAAAGAGAGAGAGAGAGACAGAGAGAGAGAGGAATGGCCGGTGGTCGAGTCAGAAAATTGAAAAACATGGGGGGGGGGGGGGGGTTGGTTTGCTGGAGAAATTCTGGTTGCATCACCGGAGAGGAATTCACATCACGCACAGGTCCAGATTTTTTAGTCCAAAGTCGTGAAAGCGAGAGCTTTTCTGTTTTTTCTTTTCTTTTTTTCCCCTCTCACTCTCTTTCCCCTCCTCGGCCACGCCGGGGTTGAGTCGTGCCGCGCGGCCTAAACAGCTGCAGAGCACAAGACACACGGTTATATTTATCTCCGAGCGCGCCAAGTATTCCTGCTTTGTTTCAAGCTTATCTGCAGGAGGGAATGTGTGTGTGTATGTGTGTGTGGGGGGGGGCGGATGCTGGGCTGGTTTGGAAATAGACAGAGGAAATACACACGGACTGAAGAAGAGATAGAGAAGAGTGGTGAGAGAGTGATAAACATTTTATTCCCTTGTCGTGCTTCGTTATAATTCATACGGCAATTATGATGAGACTCTAACAGTTTACACTTAGCACTCTTTGTGATCTTTTAGTGACTTATCTCCATTTCCAATCCCACGCTCAATTGAGGATGAGAATGATCTTATTATTTGGGTCTTTACGGCCATCAGTGATGTGAAATGTGTTCTTCTTTTTGTCACAAAATGAGAAGAACATGTCCCCTCTCTGTTGTGAGATCATTTATAAACCTCGTGCTTCATTCTCAACCTCATGTCCGTGTGTGCTGTTGCAGTCGAAGGGCCTGAGGGAGCGCTGGTTGTTGGACGGAGCTCCGGCGGAGGAGGAGACGCAGCAGCGTCTGCATGAGGACGAGGTGAAGACCAAGCTCCTGGAGCAGGTCATCCTCAGGTCAGCATCCCAGAAAATAAATATATAGATATTTATATATTTATGTATATATATATATATAAATATATATATATATATATATATATATATATATTTAGATATATACATATATATATATATGTGTGTGTGTGTGTGTGTGTGTTTTCCAACAAATGAAGCCACAGGAAGAATAAAAATGTATCCACCGGTTCTTCCAGCCACAAATATATGAATCATGAATCACAGGTGATGAAATTCAGATTGCGTATATCCAGAAAATTCCAAAATGATTGTGATTAATTTATTTACGTGGTGTTTGAACTTGCTCCACATGTCTGACTGCCAGGTCTAAGCATCATTATCAGTATTTTAATAATGCCTTTAACTAGAAATGAAACACGGAGGCTATCACGGTCAGCTATATTAAATATTAAAGGATCATATCTTCTTTTGTAGAAATGATCATCTTCTCGAAGATTGCTTATGTAACATTATATTCCTGTGGCGTAGAGTGAATTGCAGATTTATTTCAATCAGTGTGTGTGTGTGTGTGTGTGTGTGTGTGTGTGTGTGTGTGTGTGTGTGTGTGTGTGCGTGTGTGTGTGTGTGTGTGTGTGTGTGTGTGTGTGTGTGTGTGTGTTTCTAAACCAGACTGGAGCGAGAGATCGAAGAACTGGAGACAGGCCCTCTAGCCAATAAGGGCGTGGCCAAAGAAAATGGAGGTAAGTTCAGTGCCCATGGCAACATTATATATGATCACGCGGAGAAAACCATAGCAACGGAGCCCGGATACTTGCGTCGGAAAGAGAGAGAGAGCCAATAATGGCCTCTTCGATTGCTCTATCGAATTGCTCCTATCCTCCGGAGGTCGTTAAAACAATATTTCCTTTCTTTCTCCTTCGCTCTTTCTCTCCCTTCCGCTCCCTCCTCGCCCTCTCAACGGCTCTCTGGCGCCCCCTGCAGGTGAGAACGGAGTAGCGCAGGGCTTGGGTCAAACCCCGAAGAGAGAGGTGGCGGGCATCGAGGCCACGCTGCTGGGTCCTAGCCCCGACCAGGCCAGCGAGGACAACCCCGTCACCCTGGTGTTCATGGGCTACAAGACCGTGGAGGAGGAGCAGGAGACGCGCGCGGCGACGGAGGGCGTCGACGGCAACGTCAAGGCCGAGTTCGTCATGATCGAGGACGGCGAAGGGAAGGCGGTAGCCGGGGGAGGAGAGGCGGCCGAGGAGCAGGCCCGCCCAACGGGAGCATGGCGGATAAAGAGAAGGCCAACGGAGGCGGGGAGGACGGGGAGAAGGAGAAGAAACAGAGCTGCAAGTGCTGCACGGTCATGTGAGCTATGTGTGTGTGTGTGTGTGTGTGTGTGTGTGTGTGTGTGTGTGTGTGTGTGTGTGTGTGTGTGTGTGTGTGTGTGTGTGTGTGTGTGTGTGTGTGTGTGTGTGTGTGTGTGTGTGTGTGTGCGTGGGGGAGTGCGCGTACGTGTGTGCGAGAGTAGTACACGCCTGCACTTGTGCATGCCTGTGTGCTATGGCATGTGTCTGTTGCAGATGTGTGTCCACGTGTTTGTGTGTGTGTGTGTGTGTGTGTGTTAAAAAATAACAAACATCTGAAGTACAGTTCCACAGCCAATAATAATCAAACAATGAGAGCCGATGCTCCAGCTCCAACGACCAGAACCACAAAGACTCATAAGTACATACGTCGCTCTGTATACTTTCTCTCTGATATGTATTTGACTTTTTGATTTCTATTGATATTTTTCTATTTTTCTTGTCTCGACATTTATATTGTATTCAGTATGTATAACTTGATTGTGGGACTGTGTGCTGTAAGTTCGATGTTATTATTGTTGGAGAGAGAAGAAGAAGAAAAAAGAATCGTATACTTCTACCAACTGGACGCGTCAAATCATTTAAAAAGTCAAAAATAGCAAAACTATGAAGGACACGGACACTCAAAAATATATATGTACAGTATATATTTATCTGTGTCGGTCTACTATTTATCGGTCAATTTCATATTGCAATATTGTCTAAGATATTATTTTAAATAGTATTTTAATATATTGATATGAAGTTATGTTTTATACAAGGTATTTATTGTTTTCGTGTCCTCTATATCATCTCCAACCATTAACTGCATGTAAGTGTGTGAGCACTATACCACAATCATAACACGTGTCTGTGCTTCCTCATATGTGCTCATAACTTTATTATATCGTGTCTTTATGAGTAACAGTTGATGAACGTTCGAGATCTGCATCCAGCTAAAAAAAATGAATCCATACATGATGAGACTGAAGCGACCACATTAGCTTCTCATAGACGTACGTGACACGTGTACATGAAGATCACAGCCTTTTCATTTTTCAACTTTTTTTTAATTTTTAAATAAGATGGATCCTACTTTCTGATCAATGGAGTCGTGGCGAACCGATTAGACGCGCTTATTATGATAATGTAGTTCTGGAACTCGCGCTGCATGACGCCTTGCAACACGTGTTGACTCGTCGTGTCACTTGTTCGGTCTTAATTGTTTTACTCTTATTATCACGTTCACATGAATGTATATCCAGGGGTTACGTTGGGATTAGTTCCACCGCAACGAGGAGGGGGAAAAAAGAAAAAGAAAAGAAGAAGAAACAAAGGAAGCTTTTTGTCTCTTTAAGAAGCAAATAACAATCGGATGACATGCTGTAGTTTCCCTGTGTGTTGGTCGGCTGCCGGTGTGTGTCCTGCTCCCAGTTTAACCCCTCGGCTCTGTGTCTGTAGGCGCCAGATATGTATGATAAAGGAAGATTTGAGTCCAATTGAATCGACTTTTCTCACTAACAATAATATTCTCTGGGGACCTTGAATCTTCTTTTTTTCAGTCTAAAAACACAATGTATATGATTGGGTTGTGCGCGGGTCCCCAATGTTTTTTTTTTATTGTATAAGAAACAGGCCTCACTCTAGAAGAAAACCCAGTTCAACCTTTTTTTTTTAAAGTGCAAGCTAAACCGTACACGCACACTATCGGCATTTAATATGAAATACATATTTCCTGGCCCTAGTTCACTCAGTATAGAGGCCATTGACGCCCTGGGTCTGTGATGCTACGACACTAATGCTTCCACTACCCCCCCCCCCCCCCACACACACACTCCACCCTTAAGGCTCATCCACGTCTCTGATTCCCCCCCCCCCCCCACACCATCACCATCCTCATCGTCACACACACACCTGCCGTCTATGCTCGGAGACACGCGGCTCCATAACCTCTGCTGTTGGTGCTAACCCCGGGTCACCTGACCTGTCGAACTCTCCATCCACCAACTCCCCCCACCCCCTCAGTCTTACCCAACCCGCCGGGGAGGGGGGGATTGTTGGGGATCTACTGCCTCCCCGCGTACGTCGAGTATCGAGACTCTTTGGCAACCTCCAGTGCCGGATACATCATCTCACGTCCTGCCATCTTTCACCACCAGAGAAATGAGACCTCACATTCCACAAAGAGAGGTCAACAGGCAGATGAATTATAGTTGATGCTCTCCATAATGTACAGTTCCACTTTCTTTCTGATATTGACTTTTTTTTTTAACCCCCCCCCCCATATGGCCTCTTTGCGAGGCGGTATATTGTATTTGATGTGTATTTTATTTTTTAAAGATGACCATTTGTGTATTGTCGGTGCCTTTGTCAAGTTCAGTCTGTCTGCCGCCATTTTTAGAGCCAATGGAAACACTGCCTTCTACTCTGGAGGGGGTACTACTACACACCTGTGGTAGAACATTATTCTCATTTTTCTCGCGATAACTATATAAATAAACAAATGCAGCTCAGATGATAGGTAATATGCAGACTACTACAAAACCTTTGCATCCTGTCGTTGACTGATGACCTTTTTTATTCCACACGTCCGAGAAACTACATCCAAAGTGTGACTTTTTTTTTTGTGTGGGGGGGAGAATACAAACTTTCTGTCCAGTGTATACACATGTGTGCGTATCTATATGCATACATAAATCTGTATAAAATACATGTAACTGTTGAGCTGAAAGCTTTGCTTAATCGTGTGTCTTTGGGACAGCAGCAGAAAAAGCAACCTTGTGTTAAACCGATGCCTGTTCATCTATTCTGTCGTCTAAATGTTTAATCTTGAATAAAACTACTGTTTGTTTACAGCAAGTCAGATACACGTTTATGTAACCGACCAAACATACACACATATTGCACATGGTTAATGGTATGTGTGGTGTTGTTTTCGGCGGCTCAGCTGACGGAGCCACAGATGGACGGCCTTCTGTGTGGAATGGTAAAAGAATAAATAAGGAAAAATGTTGTATTTCATTGTGATTGAAAAGAAACTATCCCTCATGTATGGGGAATGAATTGTGTACAGTGAGGTGTGATATGTTAAAGATGTGATAGAAACATGAAATAAGAGCAGATCCATCATTGGTGGTGATGAGCAGAATTGGCCTTCGGATAGTCTGTTACATGCACTACCCAATACATGCCACTAGAGGGCGCACACGTCTTCTGTCGCGGAAAGCTCATCCTGTTACAACATTGTCATGAATAGGGAGACAAAGGCAGAGGGAGGTATTTAAACAGGGCATTTATCAGATGGAGGTCAGGTATGCACTATTCAACGAAACATAATCATACCGCTTTATGCCGCAGCCGAAAAAACAACAAATAGAAATATTCATATGCAGGTCGATATGAATGTGCCAGTTTCAGTGTGTGGACACATGCGATGAGACAGATTGTGACGTTCAATAGAAGTATAGAGCTGAGGTAGCTCCACATCACGAGACCGAGAAAATATTGTTTGCCTTTTTTGTTGTAGGTCACACCCCAGACGACGCTCTCACAGACACAATACGGAAGAAGAAAAACAGAACTGTGGGTTTGATTGTTGGAATATTATAAAGTTAATCTTCTTTTTTTAAAGGAGGTATTTCTTTCATTTGAAATGACCCACACAGAAAACAGGTCAATCCACTCTATGAGGACAAAGTCTTATTGCTGCTATGGTAACACATAACAGTAAATTCCTTTCCTCTGTCATTATTATTTCACAGTTAGCCTCACACACACACACACACACACACACACACAAGCAGAAACAAACTAATGTTCCTCAAATCTAACCTCATTCACCACAAAATAACTTTAATGTGCCCCAATACCTGTGGGAACCAGATACATCGCGTCCTTGGTGGTGTAACACACACGCACACACATTGATACTGTGCTGCTGTGGTTATTCACTTATTATGGGTTTCTGTTACTTCTTAACGTTTTAGGACAGGCTACATATCATTCAGTTCTTTCACTTCATGTCCCAAAAGATAACACAAACACAGCCACAGCTGTGGGAATTAAAGGCGTGTGTGTCTATTGATATGAAGCTATTTCCTTTTTCATTAGAAAGCCAGTGTGTACATAAGTGCTTGTGTTGTTCTTCCTCTTGTGATGATACCCGTGCTCATGCATATGCCTCTGCCTACTTGTATTGAGCTGATCCTAACTTCAAACTGGCTATGTTGGTGACCTATATACCTCAGGTTAATACGCTGTTAGTTGTGTCCTTCTGTTATTGTCACTCCAGACTCTTTTTTCCTTTTCCAATTTCAAACGATACTGTGTTTTTCTACAGGATGCATTCCTGAATCGGCCAAGCGGTATCAGGAAATTCCATCTTGATTGTTTCGTGCCTCACCAAAACCAGTAGAGTTGTTCACACTGCAGCCCAGAATACTTACCACCACTACATTTGAATGGATCCACAAAGTGTCAGTGGTAATGACTTATACTACATGTGTCCTGAGTGGTAACTCTCCCAACACTCCCTGACCAGTGTGGGATGAAGGTTACCAGGATGCAAACATTAACTTGACTCTAATCTTAAGGGAATGTTCTTATATTTAAAGTGGTGAAATCACTTTTACTCAAGTACTGTACATTTAACATTTAGGTATTTCTTTTGTATGCAACTTCAACTCAAGTACATTTCAGGGGCCAATATTGTACTTATTACTCCACCACCTTTATTGTATACCAACTTTACTGATTTTATATACAAAACACATGAGCATCTTTGTTTTTTAAAGATAATATCTACCATAGATAGATGTTTATCTACAATATATAACTATTGTAAATTATTCTACTCAATAATATATAAAAGTAGCATTGGTCCCAGCTTATAAATACATGTTCTAATGCTACTTCCACGTGAATGCACATTACTTATTAAATATAAACATACAAAGCATTCACATGGGCCATATTTCTGCACGAGTAGCCTACTATAAGATCATTTAGCTGATTCTGTACTCTTACTGAGTACTTCTACTTTTAAACCGGACAGACTTTTTTTTTTAATGCGCCACAAGACACTTCCTTGGTTTTATCTTTGATTGTATGACATCATATGCATATGTGTGTGTGTGTGCGTGGCTTCATGAAAGAACACAGAAGCCTCAGACAATACAGGGGGCTTTGACAGAGGAAACAGATTTTTGTCCCACTCCCACCAACAGGAAAGGGTTCTTACACACACCGCACCCCGCTTTCGTCTCACACACACACACACACACACACGTACACACACACAAACACACACACACACAGGGAGAGAGAGGGGGGAAGTGTAATCATGCTGTACATGAGCATTAGAAGGCTCTTTGTGCAAACCACAGCGTGTATAGCTTTTCCAGAGGCGGCTTTCATGTGGAAAACCCAATAAACTTCTCCGTTTATACGGGTGTACCTGCCCCGCCAGGGAAATCACACTCACACACTCACACACACATAAAACACACAGCTCATAGGCAGGGATGGATTAACCAACGGGCCTACCGGGCCCAGGCCCAGGGGCCCATGAGCTCAGGGGGCCCCTGGGCCTGAGCCTCCGCGCGTGACGTCGCTGTTATTAACATTGTATTGATATGAATATGATGATATGACACGATGCGCCGTATGCCGGTATATGCTAGGCTTAAGTCATTCATGTCATGGTCATATAATTCGCGTTATGTTGTCTGCTCAGCTCCGGTATCGTTGTTCCATACGGACTGTTTTGTTAGCGATGTTTACATTTTTGGGGGGGGGGGGCTTGACACGTCCAGGCCCAGGGGCCCGTGGTTTCTTAATCCGTCCATGCTCATAGGGGAGCATATGTTAAGCAATAATCCAAAATGAAGTGGCATACGCCAGGTTTCCAGGGTTTGTGCTAAGCTAAGCTAACCATCTCCTGGTTAAAAATAAGTGAACTGTTGCTTCAAAACTGAGAAAATAGTTGATAAAATAATAAGAATGACTTGAGACAGAATTCATGAAGTTTGGAGAAACTGACTCAAAAGTTTTGGGGATTTCAATTTGAAGGAGGAAAGATGCAACTTTCATTTAGCAATAACGCCCTGCAGCTGCTCAGTTCATTTGGAGGGGTGTGTGTGTGTGTGTGTGTGTGTGAGCGCGTGCGTGTGTGTGTGTCACAGTTCCGCCCTTTGTCTGCTACATTAGCAGCTTTTACTCTGAAGAACAATGGAGAGAGACGTAACTTCAGTGCTCCAGCTTTACAACCAGTGTGTGTGTGTGTGTGTGTCTGTGTGTGTCTGGCGTTGGGGTATTAGGGTGGGGCGAGAGAGCGATGAAGATTGAGAGTCGAGAGAGAGAGAGGAAACAGGGTAAGATCCAGCGCCCCAGAGACCATGAAGAGTGTTGAGTTACACCGTGAGAGTGTGTGTGTGTGTGTGTGTGTGTGTCGGGAGCTGGAGAGTTGAAACAGAACCACGGGCACCGTAAACGCATGCAGACAGATGCATGCCCCACACATGTACAACCAGAATAACAGGCGCACACCACATAGTTCATGACCTTCACGATGGAGATGGAGAAAGAAAGAGAGAGAGAGAGACAGAGAGAGAGGAATGGCCGGTGGTCGAGTCAGAAAATTGAAAAACATGGGGGGGGGGGGGGGGTTGGTTTGCTGGAGAAATTCTGGTTGCATCACCGGAGAGGAATTCACATCACGCACAGGTCCAGATTTTTTAGTCCAAAGTCGTGAAAGCGAGAGCTTTTCTGTTTTTTCTTTTCTTTTTCTCCTCTCACTCTCTTTCCCCTCCTCGGCCACGCCGGGGTTGAGTCGTGCCGCGCGGCCTAAACAGCTGCAGAGCACAAGACACACGGTTATATTTATCTCCGAGCGCGCCAAGTATTCCTGCTTTGTTTCAAGCTTATCTGCAGGAGGGAATGTGTGTGTGTATGTGTGTGTGTGGGGGCGGATGCTGGGCTGGTTTGGAAATAGACAGAGGAAATACACACGGACTGAAGAAGAGATAGAGAAGAGTGGTGAGAGAGTGATAAACATTTTATTCCCTTGTCGTGCTTCGTTATAATTCATACGGCAATTATGATGAGACTCTAACAGTTTACACTTAGCACTCTTTGTGATCTTTTAGTGACTTATCTCCATTTCCAATCCCACGCTCAATTGAGGATGAGAATGATCTTATTATTTGGGTCTTTACGGCCATCAGTGATGTGAAATGTGTTCTTCTTTTTGTCACAAAATGAGAAGAACATGTCCCCTCTCTGTTGTGAGATCATTTATAAACCTCGTGCTTCATTCTCAACCTCATGTCCGTGTGTGCTGTTGCAGTCGAAGGGCCTGAGGGAGCGCTGGTTGTTGGACGGAGCTCCGGCGGAGGAGGAGACGCAGCAGCGTCTGCATGAGGACGAGGTGAAGACCAAGCTCCTGGAGCAGGTCATCCTCAGGTCAGCATCCCAGAAAATAAATATATAGATATTTATATATTTATGTATATATATATATATATATATATATATATATATATATATATATATTTAGATATATACATATATATATATGTGTGTGTTTGTGTGTGTGTGTGTTTTCCAACAAATGAAGCCACAGGAAGAATAAAAATGTATCCACCGGTTCTTCCAGCCACAAATATATGAATCATGAATCACAGGTGATGAAATTCAGATTGCGTATATCCAGAAAATTCCAAAATGATTGTGATTAATTTATTTACGTGGTGTTTGAACTTGCTCCACATGTCTGACTGCCAGGTCTAAGCATCATTATCAGTATTTTAATAATGCCTTTAACTAGAAATGAAACACGGAGGCTATCACGGTCAGCTATATTAAATATTAAAGGATCATATCTTCTTTTGTAGAAATGATCATCTTCTCGAAGATTGCTTATGTAACATTATATTCCCTGTGGCGTAGAGTGAATTGCAGATTTATTTCAATCAGTGTGTGTTTGTGTGTGTGTGTGTGTGTGTGTGTGTGTGTGTGTGTGTGTGTGTGTGTGTGTGTGTGTGTGTGTGTGTGTGTGTGTGTGTGTGTGTGTGTGTTTCTAAACCAGACTGGAGCGAGAGATCGAAGAACTGGAGACAGGCCCTCTAGCCAATAAGGGCGTGGCCAAAGAAAATGGAGGTAAGTTCAGTGCCCATGGCAACATTATATATGATCACGCGGAGAAAACCATAGCAACGGAGCCCGGATACTTGCGTCGGAAAGAGAGAGAGCCAATAATGGCCTCTTCGATTGCTCTATCGAATTGCTCCTATCCTCCGGAGGTCGTTAAAACAATATTTCCTTTCTTTCTCCTTCGCTCTTTCTCTCCCTTCCGCTCCCTCCTCGCCCTCTCAACGGCTCTCTGGCGCCCCCTGCAGGTGAGAACGGAGTAGCGCAGGGCTTGGGTCAAACCCCGAAGAGAGAGGTGGCGGGCATCGAGGCCACGCTGCTGGGTCCTAGCCCCGACCAGGCCAGCGAGGACAACCCCGTCACCCTGGTGTTCATGGGCTACAAGACCGTGGAGGAGGAGCAGGAGACGCGCGCGGCGACGGAGGGCGTCGACGGCAACGTCAAGGCCGAGTTCGTCATGATCGAGGACGGCGAAGGGAAGGCGGTAGCCGGGGGAGGAGAGGCGGCCGCGGAGGAGCAGGCCCCGCCCAACGGGAGCATGGCGGATAAAGAGAAGGCCAACGGAGGCGGGGAGGACGGGGAGAAGGAGAAGAAACAGAGCTGCAAGTGCTGCACGGTCATGTGAGCTATGTGTGTGTGTGTGTGTGTGTGTGTGTGTGTGTGTGTGTGTGTGTGTGTGTGTGTGTGTGTGTGTGTGTGTGTGTGTGTGTGTGTGTGTGTGTGTGTGTGTGTGTGTGTGTGTGTGTGTGTGTGTGTGTGTGTGTGTGTGTGCGTGTGTGAGAGTAGTACACGCCTGCACTTGTGCATGCCTGTGTGCTATGGCATGTGTCTGTTGCAGATGTGTGTCCACGTGTTTGTGTGTGTGTGTGTGTGTGTGTGTTAAAAAATAACAAACATCTGAAGTACAGTTCCACAGCCAATAATAATCAAACAATGAGAGCCGATGCTCCAGCTCCAACGACCAGAACCACAAAGACTCATAAGTACATACGTCGCTCTGTATACTTTCTCTCTGATATGTATTTGACTTTTGATTTCTATTGATATTTTTCTATTTTTCTTGTCTCGACATTTATATTGTATTCAGTATGTATAACTTGATTGTGGGACTGTGTGCTGTAAGTTCGATGTTATTATTGTTGGAGAGAGAAGAAGAAGAAAAAAGAATCGTATACTTCTACCAACTGGACGCGTCAAATCATTTAAAAAGTCAAAAATAGCAAAACTATGAAGGACACGGACACTCAAAAATATATATGTACAGTATATATTTATCTGTGTCGGTCTACTATTTATCGGTCAATTTCATATTGCAATATTGTCTAAGATATTATTTTAAATAGTATTTTAATATATTGATATGAAGTTATGTTTTATACAAGGTATTTATTGTTTTCGTGTCCTCTATATCATCTCCAACCATTAACTGCATGTAAGTGTGTGAGCACTATACCACAATCATAACACGTGTCTGTGCTTCCTCATATGTGCTCATAACTTTATTATATCGTGTCTTTATGAGTAACAGTTGATGAACGTTCGAGATCTGCATCCAGCTAAAAAAAATGAATCCATACATGATGAGACTGAAGCGACCACATTAGCTTCTCATAGACGTACGTGACACGTGTACATGAAGATCACAGCCTTTTCATTTTTCAACTTTTTTTTAATTTTTAAATAAGATGGATCCTACTTTCTGATCAATGGAGTCGTGGCGAACCGATTAGATGCGCTTATTATGATAATGTAGTTCTGGAACTCACGCTGCATGACGCCTTGCAACACGTGTTGACTCGTCGTGTCACTTGTTCGGTCTTAATTGTTTTACTCTTATTATCACGTTCACATGAATGTATATCCAGGGGTTACGTTGGGATTAGTTCCACCGCAACGAGGAGGGGGAAAAAAGAAAAAGAAAAGAAGAAGAAACAAAGGAAGCTTTTTGTCTCTTTAAGAAGCAAATAACAATCGGATGACATGCTGTAGTTTCCCTGTGTGTTGGTCGGCTGCCGGTGTGTGTCCTGCTCCCAGTTTAACCCCTCGGCTCTGTGTCTGTAGGCGCCAGATATGTGGCGTATAAAGGAAGATTTGAGTCCAATTGAATCGACTTTTCTCACTAACAATAATATTCTCTGGGGACCTTGAATCTTCTTTTTTTCAGTCTAAAAACACAATGTATATGATTGGGTTGTGCGCGGGTCCCCAATGTTTTTTTTTTATTGTATAAGAAACAGGCCTCACTCTAGAAGAAAACCCAGTTCAACCTTTTTTTTTTAAAGTGCAAGCTAAACCGTACACGCACACTATCGGCATTTAATATGAAATACATATTTCCTGGCCCTAGTTCACTCAGTATAGAGGCCATTGACGCCTGGGTCTGTGATGCTACGACACTAATGCTTCCACTACCCCCCACACACACACACTCCACCCTTAAGGCTCATCCACGTCTCTGATTCCCCCCCCCCCCCCCCACCATCACCATCCTCATCGTCACACACACACCTGCCGTCTATGCTCGGAGACACGCGGCTCCATAACCTCTGCTGTTGGTGCTAACCCCGGGTCACCTGACCTGTCGAACTCTCCATCCACCAACTCCCCCCACCCCCTCAGTCTTACCCAACCCGCCGGGGAGGGGGGGATTGTTGGGGATCTACTGCCTCCCCGCGTACGTCGAGTATCGAGACTCTTTGGCAACCTCCAGTGCCGGATACATCATCTCACGTCCTGCCATCTTTCACCACCAGAGAAATGAGACCTCACATTCCACAAAGAGAGGTCAACAGGCAGATGAATTATAGTTGATGCTCTCCATAATGTACAGTTCCACTTTCTTTCTGATATTGACTTTTTTTTTTAACCCCCCCCCCCATATGGCCTCTTTGCGAGGCGGTATATTGTATTTGATGTGTGTATTTTATTTTTTAAAGATGACCATTTGTGTATTGTCGGTGCCTTTGTCAAGTTCAGTCTGTCTGCCGCCATTTTTAGAGCCAATGGAAACACTGCCTTCTACTCTGGAGGGGGTACTACTACACACCTGTGGTAGAACATTATTCTCATTTTTCTCGCGATAACTATATAAATAAACAAATGCAGCTCAGATGATAGGTAATATGCAGACTACTACAAAACCTTTGCATCCTGTCGTTGACTGATGACCTTTTTTATTCCACACGTCCGAGAAACTACATCCAAAGTGTGACTTTTTTTTTTGTGTGGGGGGGAGAATACAAACTTTCTGTCCAGTGTATACACATGTGTGCGTATCTATATGCATACATAAATCTGTATAAAATACATGTAACTGTTGAGCTGAAAGCTTTGCTTAATCGTGTGTCTTTGGGACAGCAGCAGAAAAAGCAACCTTGTGTTAAACCGATGCCTGTTCATCTATTCTGTCGTCTAAATATTTAATCTTGAATAAAACTACTGTTTGTTTACAGCAAGTCAGATACGCGTTTATGTAACCGACCAAACATACACACCTATTGCACATGGTTAATGGTATGTGTGGTGTTGTTTTCGGCGGCTCAGCTGACGGAGCCACAGATGGACGGCCTTCTGTGTGGAATGGTAAAAGAATAAATAAGGAAAAATGTTGTATTTCATTGTGATTGAAAAGAAACTATCCCTCATGTATGGGGAATGAATTGTGTACAGTGAGGTGTGATATGTTAAAGATGTGATAGAAACATGAAATAAGAGCAGATCCATCATTGGTGGTGATGAGCAGAATTGGCCTTCGGATAGTCTGTTACATGCACTACCCAATACATGCCACTAGAGGGCGCACACGTCTTCTGTCGCGGAAAGCTCATCCTGTTACAACATTGTCATGAATAGGGAGACAAAGGCAGAGGGAGGTATTTAAACAGGGCATTTATCAGATGGAGGTCAGGTATGCACTATTCAACGAAACATAATCATACCGCTTTATGCCGCAGCCGAAAAAACAACAAATAGAAATATTCATATGCAGGTCGATATGAATGTGCCAGTTTCAGTGTGTGGACACATGCGATGAGACAGATTGTGACGTTCAATAGAAGTATAGAGCTGAGGTAGCTCCACATCACGAGACCGAGAAAATATTGTTTGCCTTTTTTGTTGTAGGTCACACCCCAGACGACGCTCTCACAGACACAATACGGAAGAAGAAAAACAGAACTGTGGGTTTGATTGTTGGAATATTATAAAGTTAATCTTTTTTTAAAGGAGGTATTTCTTTCATTTGAAATGACCCACACAGAAAACAGGTCAATCCACTCTATGAGGACAAAGTCTTATTGCTGCTATGGTAACACATAACAGTAAATTCCTTTCCTCTGTCATTATTATTTCACAGTTAGCCTCACACACACACACACACACACACACACACACACACACACACACACACACACACACAAGCAGAAACAAACTAATGTTCCTCAAATCTAACCTCATTCACCACAAAATAACTTTAATGTGCCCCAATACCTGTGGGAACCAGATACATCGCGTCCTTGGTGGTGTAACACACACACACACACACACACACACACACACACACATTGATACTGTGCTGCTGTGGTTATTCACTTATTATGGGTTTCTGTTACTTCTTAACGTTTTAGGACAGGCTACATATCATTCAGTTCTTTCACTTCATGTCCCAAAAGATAACACAAACACAGCCACAGCTGTGGGAATTAAAGGAGTGTGTGTCTATTGATATGAAGCTATTTCCTTTTTCATTAGAAAGCCAGTGTGTACATAAGTGCTTGTGTTGTTCTTCCTCTTGTGATGATACCCGTGCTCATGCATATGCCTCTGCCTACTTGTATTGAGCTGATCCTAACTTCAAACTGGCTATGTTGGTGACCTATATACCTCAGGTTAATACGCTGTTAGTTGTGTCCTTCTGTTATTGTCACTCCAGACTCTTTTTTTTCCTTTTCCAATTTCAAACGATACTGTGTTTTTTCTACAGGATGCATTCCTGAATCGGCCAAGCGGTATCAGGGAAATTCCCATCTTGATTGTTTCGTGCCTCACCAAAACCAGTAGAGTTGTTCACACTGCAGCCCAGAATACTTACCACCACTACATTTGAATGGATCCACAAAGTGTCAGTGGTAATGACTTATACTACATGTGTCCTGAGTGGTAACTCTCCCAACACTCCCTGACCAGTGTGGGATGAAGGTTACCAGGATGCAAACATTAACTTGACTCTAATCTTAAGGGAATGTTCTTATATTTAAAGTGGTGAAATCACTTTTACTCAAGTACTGTACATTTAACATTTAGGTATTTCTTTTGTATGCAACTTCAACTCAAGTACATTTCAGGGGCCAATATTGTACTTATTACTCCACCACCTTTATTGTATACCAACTTTACTGATTTTATATACAAAACACATGAGCATCTTTGTTTTTTAAAGATAATATCTACCATAGATAGATGTTTATCTACAATATATAACTATTGTAAATTATTCTACTCAATAATATATAAAAGTAGCATTGGTCCCAGCTTATAAATACATGTTCTAATGCTACTTCCACGTGAATGCACATTACTTATTAAATATAAACATACAAAGCATTCACATGGGCCATATTTCTGCACGAGTAGCCTACTATAAGATCATTTAGCTGATTCTGTACTCTTACTGAGTACTTCTACTTTTAAACCGGACAGACTTTTTTTTTTAATGCGCCACAAGACACTTCCTTGGTTTTATCTTTGATTGTATGACATCATATGATTGTATGACCGCGTGACTCCATATTGCCCCCTCCCCTAGCCCCGTCTTTTGTACAAACTCGACATGCTTCTTCTCCTTTTCTTTTATTTAGTACTTTTTGGGTGTTGTTGCCACAAATAACCAGTCTTTACTCAAACAAACCCTGACTACTTCATATGATGTCCTGGAAATTTGCCGCGGCCTTCTTCTCTTTTTTCTTTCCCCCTGTATATACAAATGATAGTCGTCTTGTCCAATCACGACTCAAGGAGACGCGAGTCCCCGCCTTCTTTGGGCTCTTGAAAGTAGCTGGACTAATCAGCGCTCGCCTCCGTGTGTTCAGCCATTTTGTAAGAAAATCAAGCAAGTCTGCCGCCCTACCTTCGCTTCAGACCTGCAGTTTTTTTCTTGTGCAATGGACGGGTAAGTGAAAAAGAACCACACTTTAGACTTGTTTATTTAACGTAGACACACCGCCGCGTTATTCACGTTCGTATATATGTTGCTTATTAGAATATATTTTCTATCGCGACAGCCGCTTCACGTAACCGTTAGACGGAGAAAGTTTTGAAACAGTTTTTCCTTTTTTTTCTTCCGTCTACCATCAAAACATGCAACAGTTAGCAGGCGCGGAAGCTAACTAGCTTGAACGGACATATATTATCTTTATTTTTTCTGTGTGTGTTTACAATAAACTTATCGCAAAGCAAATGTTACTCGACGAACGTGTGTAGTCGAGAATACTCGTTCGTTTACGGAACCTTCTGGCAACACGCGGCCGTTACATTATAGACCGTTGGCTAACTACCATGGTAACTCGGTTGCACGCGCGCTATAGCTAAAGCAACGTGTCTCATTTCCGCATTCATTTGTCTGCAGAGTGCCAGGGCCATGTTTGAAGATGTCTGGCCTGAACGTTGTGCGTTGATTTAATAGGATACTTCGTTCTATACCTGGTTGTTAACGCAGGGTAGGAAACGCAGTATCGTGCTTTTAAATCCAAGCGAATTAAAAACAACATTTAATCGGGTAAATTCGACAGTTTTTAACGACTTCAAACGCAGCAACCAGTGTTACATCGAATTCGGTCAACAATACGCTCGACGTCTATTTGAGAGATTTGATCATTGTTTTATTATTACTTGTGAGTGTCTACTCTAAAGTTTGCTCCTTGTGTTTTTTGCAAATCCACTACAGCCGCCTAGATGCTGAATTGTACCCTTTGGGAACCGGCTACGTCCCTGAAATTGAGTAAGTATTTGTATATTAAATTGGAAATATTTCTTTTTCTGCGATGCTTTCTGAATTTAAATTTACGTAAATGGATAAGGAAGTCCTTTTTCTTTAAAAAAAAACGAACTGGGTTTCTGTTGGATCAATACTTATTGTAAAGACTGTTGTGCTGTTTTTATTAATTAAATAAGATCTCATAATGGATTCTGGGTAATTTTCCTACATTTCCTGTATAATAATAAAGTTTCTTTCTCTTTCACAGCAGTGTCCATGACATAGCCGTTGGCACAAAGGTAGGCATTTTTAGTTGCTTCTTTTCACTTTCCCTTATTTCCTGACTAGACCACAGGATGAATGCCACATGTTCAAATGTGTGTGTGTGTGTGTGTGTGTGTCTATATGTAAAACTACTGACTTGGCTTTTGCTAAGTAAATACTGTCATTAGATTAACATCATAATCAAAATAGTTTTGAGATCATGAGAGTTTTTCATTGCATTTACAAGTCAGTGAAAATGGAAAATAACTGCGCCTGACACTGGTGACTTGAAACGCTTCCTCTATAATTACTGCTGTCCAAAGACATTTCTCATGTGTAACGAGTTTGGCTGACTGGCTCTCCTTTTTTTTTTTTAAGATTTATTTTCTGCAACAGTCGGCGCATTGAGGTTGCAGCCACTCAAGACCGTGGACATTTGATAGTTCAATTAGAATAGATTGTATGATGTGGGGCTTTGTTTTCCTGTCCTGTTTCTGTTCGGTTGTGCGGCTGCGGGGGAAATGAAGCTTCCTGCTGTTTATTGTGTGTTCCTTAATAGCATGTTGGCCTTACAGGAATGTTAAGAAAGCAGCTGAATCCTGCCCCGGTGCTGATATTTTTTCAGCCTAGTTTTAGCACAAGACTATTCGGCAAATAACAGTGAAACTAAACGACTTTTGTCCCAACGTTCCTCTTTTCGCGTGCATCTTTTTAAATTTATTTATCAGATTTAGGGATCTTGTGGGCTTATACCTCTGGAATAGCAGCCGTTTTTGTGAACCTTTGTGTGCACAAACTTGTTAAGCAAAGAGCACAGTTGTTTTTGTCAACTTGCGTACCCAATAAAAATGCCTGCCTAAGTAGTAATCCATGGCAACGTGGCCTCTGGCATATGAGGTGTAATTGAACTCAAACACAGGGCTGTAACCATCTTGTCTCAACCGTCTTCATCGTCCCGGCCAAAGGTCTTTTACACTGTTTAAACAAACACCCCACCCCCTCTATTCATTTCAGTAAAGCGTGTTTTTCAACTTTTTAGCAATGCAGAATTTAGTAGCTTCTATTTTGACTAATGGTGCGATTTCTTTGTAATTAATTTTTTCCTGGACTGTTGAATGATAATGCTGAGTTATGGTGCGCTGCCTTGCTGGAATCTGTAAGTATTCCATCTGGGCAAATCGTCTGGCATTCCCGCGGTCACATTCCGATCTCCCCCTCTGGTCCCATGGTGAGGCCCCCCCCCCAGCAAAGGCTGATCACAGTGAACAAACATGTCTCTACCTGTGCTTTCACCTTTGTGGTCTCTCGTTAAGGATTACCTTGAACTAACCTCTCCAACATAAGGCCATAAATGTTTTAAGAGCCCTCATTGTTTGCAAACCAGGTGTGCAGGGAAACTGCCCCGGTCCATGTTCCCTTTTTATGGATATAAAGGCAGGCCAGTCGCTCATGTGGGCCAGAAATGTCATCGCCTCCCAACTGAAAGTTGCTTTTATAATGTTAGCACCCTGTGAAAACAAAGGATCGTGAACCTGTCAATACTCATCTTTGAGTTTACTTTGTACACGCTCTTTTTTTCCTACATTTTCAATTATATATTTCTTACAGTCCATTTGATGTTTCAGCTCTGTTCTACACATTGTCTAAGCTCTGTCGTTATTTTTAGAATGAGGAAGTATTGGGGGGGGGGGGGGAGTCCTGCCATAGAACAGTAACAATCGGTCCCCAAGAGGAAGTTAGCCAAACCCTGGGAGCAGGCCTGATATCGCTGCTCTTCCTCTTTGGAGTCGGTCTGCTGACTGACGATGTGACGATGCCCGCCCAAGAGCATCCAGTCAGGCGGGAGCCGCTTGCTTCATTTCTCGTCAAGCAAAAAGCTAAAATGTTTTTAAATACACTTTCCTCGTTGGGTACGAGTTAACCGGTCACTCCCATTTACAACCAAACAAACTTGGAAGTCTTTCTCTCTCTCGCTTGTCTTGTCAGACTTTGCACCTTTTTGTAATCTTGGCTCTGTGTTGTCCTGCCGTGTATGCATTCCCTCCATGTATACATTTTAATGTTTGCCAAAGGAGGAGGCCCCTGATCCCGAAACCGCACTTAAGTAGGCATAGGAATGTCTCTTGTTGCGCCAAGTTGATTAATTTAGATAGCAGACCCTGTTTGTGTGGGCCTCATAGTGAGAGTGAGCAACTTAGACCAACCATCTGGAAGTCAAAGGGTCGTTTATTCTGCTGCGTACAGTGTTGTGCTCTCACAGCAACAAACTGTTCCCTACACCACCACATAATGTTTAGAGGCACGACAAGTCTCTCAGATCCCCATATTCCTCCTGCCGTTTGAGTAGACTTTGCAGCCTTACTGTAACCATCACCAACGTGCATAGTTCAAAGATTCACAAGGTGGAGCAGAATGCGAGCAAACCTGCATGACTGGTTGTAAAAGCTCTCCAGGCCACTTCAACTCCGAAAGAGTCCTACGGGCTCCGTATGTGTATCTGCTGCCGTGTAACAATGGCCCTAGTCTGAGCTGGAACAGGACGCGCATTGTCGAGTGTTGTAGAGCTGAGGCTGCTGAGCCACTTCTTGTGACTGCTGTACTTCATCTCACACGGCCGCAAACGGGAGAACAGCCCTGAAACAGCACTTTATATACTGGAGAGAGCAAGAGGGCGCAGGCGGGGCTGTTCCAGCAGACAGGAATCTAGTGTGTTGCGGGTATCCCCATCCTGTCTTTACATCTGGTGCGTTATCCTTCCTCCGAATACTGAAGTATGAGAAGATGGTACCGACTGGCAGCAGCTGTCAAGCTAAGATGGTATTGCTGACTGCTATGCTTCGGGTTGAGTAGTAGCTTTTTCTCCAGTGTGATTGGTGTTGTATATTAATATTTAGCGTACTGCCCCAAGGTCAGAAATAATGGCCTGTTTTTGTGTGTGACTAAGGTCTGGAACAGGGAATTTTCTCTATGCAGGAAAAACCCTGTTGGACAGTATGAAATGGTATGAAAAGACAAGATCACAATGAGAAGTTAAATATCCTCGCTGACAAGTCATTTAATTATTTCTCACGAGGAAGGCGGGGTTCTGCTCAAGCGGGCTTGCTCAGTCTTCCCTTGGTTATCGGATTACTTCCTGCTTATCACACAATGGCTCTGTAATATGAGAGCTGTGCTCTCCACCTGCTAAGCCGTGCCCTCATTGGTGAATGCAGTGAAGTGAACCATTGTTTTCTCTTTCTGCAGAGGGGATCCGACGAACTATTTTCTTCCTGCATAGCCAACGGGCCCTATATCATGAACCCAGGTAAGGGGGTTGCCATGGAGGATTGAATCCCTTTTCTTTTTTTTACTGAAGTGCTTGTCGTTTGTTTCGGTTTGTGTTGCTATGGCGATCAATCCATTATTCAAGAAGAACCAGAGCCTTCTGTTCCCTCCCTGATTGTATCTGCTTCTGTTTTTTTCCCCTGCAGCCAATGGCAACGACAGCAAAAAATTCAAAGGTGACGTGCGCAGTCCTGGTGTTCCGTCACGTGTGGTCCATGTACGCAAGCTGCCCAACGACATAAATGAGGCTGAAGTTATTGGCCTGGGACTGCCCTTTGGGAAGGTCACTAATCTGCTGATGCTGAAAGGGAAAAACCAGGTAAGGACTGATCTGTGCAGGTCGTCTCACCAAACTGGTGTGACTTGCCCTCTTTAAGCCTGGGACCAGAGAGCTTTGTAGCCCTTTGTCCCAGCCTCATTGTTTAGTGGATAGGATGATCTGCTCGCTGAGGCATTGAATCCATTTTAAATGTTCTCTCCTGTTTCCCAATACCCAATGTTTTGTGTAAAAAACAAATAAAGATGTCAAATGAGATTTGGCTAAATGTAGATGTTGATGTGTAGTGACGATGCTCATACGGTTTCCTCATTATTTGGAACGCTCAATAAACATTGTCATAGTATGGCACTGTATCTGTGATGGGGTAAATCAAACGAAATGTATAAATACATTTCTCTGGTCCTCCCCTGCAGGCATTCTTAGAAATGACCAGCGAGGAGTGTGCACAGACGATGGTGAGCTACTACTCCTCTGTAACCCCCGTCATCAGAAACCACCCCATTTACATGCAGTACTCGACTCACAAGGAGCTCAAGACCGACAACTCCCCCAACCAAGTGGTAAGTGTTTGCAATCTGACACACACTTGAGGTTTGGAGTTCATGCCTAAATTACTGTTTTTGCAAGATACTATGAGTTATGGTGTTGTCAATTTAACTTTCTTTCCTTGCAAAAAATCTTGAATCACTGATTTAATTTATTACTGCAAACCTTTCTCTAGCCATGCTAAAAGTTACACCCCCCTTTTGTCTTTTCTAGCGTGCCCAGGCAGCTCTGCAGGCAGTCAACGCTCTGCACGGCGGTGGGATGGGGGGCATGGCCATTCCAGCAGATGTGGCCAGCATGGGGGGAGCAGGGTCCCAAAGCCCTGTGCTCCGAGTCATAGTGGAGAACCTCTTCTACCCCGTCACCCTGGATGTACTGCACCAGGTACGGACTAGTTACCTCGTTGTTTCACATTATAGACTTGCCAGCCTTTTTTTTTCCTATTCGTTATCTTAAAATGGCCAGTGTGCAGGATTTGGCGGCTTCTAGCGGTGAGGTTGCAGATTGCAACCAACAGAAATGTCTCCCGTTTGCCAAGTGTTCTAATAAAAGATATGCACATTAATCCCCATGGTTTATCTTGCAGTACAGTTTCAATGAAAATGTGTTGGGAGTTCACCTCACCCCTAACTGTGCCGTCTCCCCCGCCTAGATTTTCTCTAAATTCGGCACCGTGCTGAAGATCATCACTTTCACTAAGAACAACCAATTCCAGGCTTTGATCCAGTATGCTGACGGCTTGACAGCTCAGCACTCCAAACTGGTAAGAACTAGTGCTCTGCCATGTTGTTTCAGTCTGACGTTCTTCCCACCACTGTTGCAGTCGGGCTGAGGTTCGGTCTAAACATCGTGGGGCCCATTAAGATAACTGACGGATTTCATGTTGCCTCGAGTCTAAATCTCCAATATCTCTCAGTCTCTGGATGGACAGAACATATACAACGCCTGCTGCACCCTGAGAATCAGCTTCTCCAAGCTCACCAGCCTCAATGTCAAGTACAACAACGACAAGAGCCGGGACTACACCCGTCCAGACCTCCCCACTGCTGATTCACACGCGTCCCTTGACCACCAGACCATGGCAGCGGCGTTTGGTGAGTTTGGGGCATTATTTGAAGTCTTATAATATTGTTAAATTTCATATTCTCAAAATATGGCCTTTTTAAAAGTGTTGTTTTGTTTACAATGGTCTAACTGCTGTTTGTAGTATTAAATGATAACATCAAACATTGCTGTCAAAGAAGTGCATGAGCTCCGTTGTGTGTCAGTCAGTTGTCTGGAAAGTAAACAAAAAGCCTCGCACCTTGCTACTAACAAGCTAACGTTAGAGGTGACCAACAAAAGTGTGATTAAAAAAATCTTTATTAAAGTGTAAGAACTGTGGAAGAAGGCGTTGATCTTATTTGTGGGTTCTTTTTTGTTGTTGCTTCTTGCCCCAGCTGCTCCAGGCTTAATCTCAGCCTCTCCTTATGGTGGCGCTCATGGCTTCCCCCAAGCCTTCGCCATCCAGCAAGCATCTGGTCAGTACACACTTATTTGACCACGCTACCCTGTATCTCTTATCCAAATATTTGCCCGTATACTGCGTCACTAGCTGTGACGTGAAATTCACATCAATGACATTAACGCGCTGCTCCTCTTAGGGCTGTCGATGGCCGGTATGCCCGGCGGCCTCGCCTCCCTGGGTGTGGGCCACGGTGGCATGGCTGCCGCCGCAGCTGCCGCCAGCCGGCTCGGCCTGACTGGGTTCGCTCCGCCCGGGGGCCACCATGTGTTGTTGGTCAGCAATCTGAACCCTGAGGTCAGTACACTCACTAGGCCTAAACCGCTCTACATTATTGTCATTGCAGTGCTGAGAAACGTTAAAATGTTACAGTGCCATTTTGTTTACGCTACGGTTCATTGACCCGAATCATTTGTATAAGCAATCCATTGTTCGCCCCCCCCCCCCCCTCTCTCATGTCCCCTCCCCAAGTCCCTGTGATGAGACGAGTTGGAGTACCCTCCCACAGTTTTTATGTGAAGGGGTCATGGAGTCAAATCTCTTCTCTTTCAGGACCTCTCTGTTTGACCAAACTTGCTGCATTTCTGACCTGCCACTTTGCTCACTGTGAATTTTAAGTTTATTCAAAAACACTAACTTCTTGTTTTAATTTTTTTTGAACCTACCACTTCATATCTTCATTTTTGTCCATTAGTTGAAATCATTCTTTGAGTTGTTGGAGAGACAATATTACTTTTTTCTGTATAAAGAAACACACCGTGCCCGGATTTCATAGACTGTGTAGAATGTATTTCGTAGTCTGTCACGCATTACATCTCCTGAAGTCATGGAGTCACGACGTTAAGAATGCTAAATTCAAGATCAGCTGGTAGTTGAAAAAGGATAATTATAATTTATATTTGACTGTTTTCATTCTCACGTAACTAAACGATCTAAACAAACGTAGCCTGTAATTAAAAAGTACATATTGTCTCTGCCTTTTTCTGTATTTCATTGTTAATCTTTTTTTCTCTTCTTTTTCTCCTAGTGTTCCCATAGTGACAGTGCATTTTAATTTAGCCAGTTCTACTGTCTGAAGCACTACATTTCTTTGTGTATACTGACCTTGTTTTTTTTACTTCCTTTTTTCCCTCTCTTCTTTCTCTGTTCCCCCTCTCTCTCTTTGTTTTACAACCCCCCTCACCTCAACTCTTGCCAACTGACTGCACGCCCCACAACCAATTGTTCCCCCTCTCTCCTCCTCCTCCCCTCTGCCACTCCTCAATTACTACTACAACCACCACCACCCCCCCCCCCTCCCAAATCCGTCATGCCCAATTTGGTCACCACCCACAAATTGTAAACTCAACAAAAACACCACATTGTCATCTCATTGCCCCCCCCCCCTGTTTTTGCCATCATCTGCCCCTCCACTGTCTTCTCCTCCTCCTCATCCTCTCCCCATCCTCCTCTCTCATGCTATTTGAATCCTCCTCTTCATTCTCTTCGTCCCTCATGCCTCTCCTTCCTCCATGGTACTGTGGCCTTCCTGTGGACCTCGCTGCCTGTGGCCTGCGGACATGTCCCGACTCCACTCCACTGTCCTCCACTCCGCTCCGTCTCTTTTCCCCTGTCCCCTGTTCCCTTATCCCCCTTTGGCCCCCTGCCCCGCTGCTCCCCCTGCTGTCTCTAAAGAGCGTTACGCCACACTGCCTCTTTATTCTTTTCGGTACGTTATCATCCTTTCATCTCCTTTTTTTATTACTACTGTTACCTGGCAAGGTGGGCATGTCTTGTCTCATGTTGTTGGCTTTGTTTTTTTTTAACCGCCGATGGCTCGTCATCGGGCTACAGGGATAAGAAGGGCGGGGGGGGGGTGTTTGATTTTTGGGCGGTTGTCAGACCTGTCTTTGGTTGTTGTGGGTTTGTGTGAGGAGAGTAAGGTGAGAGCACCACACAAAGCGGCAGCATTCTGTTTCTAACGGCGGTGGTTTACTGTCCGTGGGTTGTTTCATCTTCAAAGAGCTCGGCCCCGTAATGGAAACGCTCCCCAACGAAATAGAAATATGGGGATAATTTTGTTTGGGAATGAGGCAGGAAGGCAATCTAAACTCTAAAGTGTTGCCCCCTGGAAGAGGATAAAAGTAGACACTTTATTTGGTTCTGCGCGTTCCAACCATAACCCATGAAATTGCACCGAATACCATTTCTGCTAAGTGGATTTTTCTACGCTTGCCTCGAATTACTCGGCAATAGTACACGCAAAGATGGAATGCTGCTGCTTTTTAGTGATTGTGAGTTGACGTCCCTCAGATTATGTTGCCATAGTATTCCTCTGCAGTTTGACTCCGTTGCTCTAATGTAGGTATGTGCATGCTTTAGTTTATTCCTGCATGTGTCCTTTTTATTAAGCCCTCAAGTTGGCCGAGTGATCCAGTTTCTTCACTGTGTAGCGATCAAAACAACAAAACCACTCATTTTACTACTTTTCACTTCCTCTCCCTTCTCGAGCATCCCCAGTGTAGCTCTCTGTGTAACTGTAATCTAAGAGGGTTCCCGTAGGATTAGTTCCAGAGTTCCCATGCAGAATTTAACAGAAAATTAGTAGGATAGCCTGACGATTACTGATTAATCCGACGGCATTCACTTAGCGGCAGTCTGAATATTAATGTCCCCGACGTGATGGTTTACATTGTTTGTGTTGCTGTGATTGGCTACGTAGCTCCTGTTAAGGCTGTGTCCTTTGTTGCCCTCGTATTGTGACCCACTCCTCTTCCTCCCCAGGTGTGTACGGTGACGTGATGAGAGTGAAGATCCTGTTTAATAAAAAGGAGAATGCTCTGATCCAGATGTCTGATAGCACTCAGGCTCAGCTAGGTAGCTACACTCCAGCCATTTTCCTTCCTGTCTGATTGTGTTGATCATTTTGAGTGAACTGGACATCAATCCAGGATGAAAATGAATTAATCCCATGAATGTTCCTCAGCTATGAGCCACCTGAACGGTCAGCGTCTCCATGGCCGGGCCATGCGCGTGACCTCCTCGAAACACACCACGGTGCAGCTGCCCCGAGAAGGCCACGAGGACCAGGGCCTCACGAAGGACTACAGCAACTCACCGCTGCACCGCTTCAAGAAGCCCGGCTCCAAGAACTACTCCAACATCTTCCCACCCTCGGCAACGCTCCACCTCTCCAACATACCGTGAGCCTTATTTACATTTCCCCCCCAGCAGCTTTTGTGCTGTAAGCTTTTTCCTTTGTCGTCCCGACTCGTTCTTTTTCTATTTTTAGTTCTCGGGTTTAAGAAGTTGTGACCCTATTTTCTAAACATGCTGATCTAGAGGTGCATTTTTAGACTTAATCGGGCCTCTTGTTTCACAATACCAGTAGATAAAACCAGAGAATGCAAATATGTGACGGTTTGTAAACTCATATAAAAAGCTTTATGTAAATGCTCAGTGTTATGATCTGTCTTCAGGCCGTCGGTGGTGGAGGATGACCTCAGGAGGCTTTTTGCCAGCTCAGGAGCAACGGTCAAAGCCTTCAAGTTCTTTCAGTAAGTCCAGCCTCTTACTTTTCTTCCATTGTTGGCTTCTTATTGGTGTTTGACTCATAACATAGTAAAAAAAAAAAGAGGCTACATTTTGACACTGAGAACTCAGTTCCCTCTTCTTCTTTTTTTTTTTACAGGAAAGACCGCAAGATGGCCCTGATCCAGATGGGCTCCGTGGAGGAGGCGATCGAGTCTCTCATCGAGTTCCACAACCACGATCTGGGAGAGAACCACCACCTCAGAGTGTCCTTCTCCAAGTCCACCATCTAAGTGCCGTTCCCCCCCCCCCCCCCTCCGTACCGCCACCCTGATGCTACTTTAGTCACGCTTTCCCTCCGGTGGAAGCGGCCAGCGTTGCGTATCGGTGGTTCTTTTGTAGACTGTTGCTCCCCGTCTTTCCACGCCTAATCATTCCTCTCGTTAGTGGGTTTGGGTATCACATTTAATCGATTTAATTCCCGGTTTCAATCTTTTGTCTTATGTACCCAAAATATGTCAAAAAACAAACTTCCGTTTTTTGAAACCGTTAATTCATCACACAAGAAACTACATGCCTGTCAGTTTGACACTTGTTTGTATTGGAGTCGGTCCGGCCCACAGATTCTGACCGGGACTTCTAAAAAACGGCTTTCTTGTGCCGCGCGGTTTACATTTCCCCCGTACGCGGTTGCTCCCGTAACGGCGTAAACACGGGCCCCATGCATCGGCCCAGAGTGACGGGCCGCGTAAACCACCGGGCCCAAACCGGGCTCTGGATTCTCTCGATGGAATCGAGGCACATTTCTGTTTCCAGTAGAGTTGTCGGTACCCAAACATCCAGCTAATCAGTTTCATCGTTCGGTTTTCACGTGGGAACAAGGGGGCAACATTCTGCAATGAAACCCGTTGGTGTTGGAGAGGCAGCGGATGAACTGTCACTTTAGACCAAATCGCTTTAATAAAAAATGAAAGGGAGAGAAAAGACGCCCTCCGCCACAGATGTTCGTGTGGATGAATCGTATCCACACACGACACTTCAGCATTCCTTTTGTTGTGATAGTCATCTGGATATATATCTGTGTGCGCCTTTTTAAAAATGCGTTTGCCAGTCAGAAACGGTTCGATACAAACGTTTTTTTGTTTTGGCCCACAAACCACCAAACAGATTAATATCCCAGTATCCATTTTTGATTTTTATCTTCTTGTAACTACCCGCCTGTTTGCTCCGGGGGATCCGTACCACTAGTCGTTCGATAAAGAATGCCTTTCTGCTCCTTTAGTTTTTTTTTTTACTCTGTATCTCCAGTCTCGTGCGTTCCTTTTACCCCGACCAGATTGCCTTAAGCATCGCTCTGGCTGTATTTGAGAGAAGAAAGACGAGGCTCTCTAAATGCCTTCTTCATGCCTTGTGGCATGTACCAGCATTCCTCTGGGGGGGGGGGGGGCTCATTCAAACTTTCCGTTTTATCTTTATAAAAAACAACCGTTCTTTTCCTAGATATTTTGTATGCATATCCACATTATATGTATGTAGAAACTATGATTATACGTCGGTTAGTTGCCTAATATCCTCTCTAGGTGATGTAGCTGTTGGGTGGTGTTTAGTGGCAGGAGATGGAGCCGCTGCACATCCCCCATCCGCCTTCACGCCGCCTCTTTGGGGCGCCATTTAACCATATTAAGTTCATCTATATGTGGACGCCTATATATATAAATATATTCATTTATCTCTTTCTTTTTAACGTTAGTATTTGCGTGTGTATCACTGCGACGCTTATCCGATGCCTGTAGGTGGCGGCTGGGGTTGATCATATCAGTGCCTTGAGCTTTTAATCCGAGGCTGAAGAAACCTTTTTTTCTCCTGGTCAGTTGACTTTGTTTACCTCGTTCAGGTGTTTTATCTTTCCGCTCCGCAAAGACGCCGTCGCCCCGGTTCCGTTCAGGTGGTCCTCCCTGAGGGAGCAGCTCGGAGTCGCCGGTCAACTGAAAGGAACAAGCGGTCTTGGACTCGGTATCCTAAACTTAGTTTATGATTTTTTTTCTTCTTCTTAAATTCAGAATAGCAGGATTTACAGTGGGGGCTTTCGCCCTCGCCCGCTCCCCCGTCTGTGCCCCCCCCTCGCGCCACATTCGGGTTCCTTAGTGCACTTTCTCCTCAACGATAGGTCCAAGTCGGCACCGTCACGCCCAAGTCTTAAAAACCGTCGTCACATTCCTAACGTGCCTCCAGCACCGGTTCCCACTGACCACTGTAGTCCTGGACCAGATCACAGACGTCACTCTGACTCTATTTTTGTAAAAGATTAATATGCATGGTTTAAAACGAAGCTTCATGTAGCTACGGGCGATGTTTTGCTGTTATGGACCAAAGTATCTTCTACCCCCCCCCCCCCCCTCTGCTGTTTTTGTAGTGTTGTGATTTCTAAAAAATTCTCTCACATTTCCACAAATACGTACACGAGGCCTCGTTTCCATTTGTTTTGTTTTCCTGTTTCTCAGATGCCTTGGCCGAATGTCACATGAAGTTAAATTGTGTTTGGTATCATCTCTACTGTATTTTGTGTCCGACGTTGGTAGTTTGCTTTAGGGCGGATGCGTAACTGAACCACAGTCTTAGCTGTGATGTCGATGGTGTAGAAGATTATATGCCTCTTTTTTTTTTTTCCTCGTTAAAGCTTTTATGTTTATCTCTTTTTATATGGGGGTGGGGTTATTGTATGAAGCGGGGATTGATGGTTGTATATATTCATGTTTTTGTACCACAATCATTTGGATTATATCCACTTTACGTTCAAAACATGTATATTTTGATAAAAACAATACAGACCTATTGAGCTCTGCGGAGCTGTAAAAAAAAAAAAAAAAACTTTTTGTAACGGACATTAAAACCTATCTGAACACAAGTGTCTCGGTATGTGCCCCGGCTCCCCCCTCCCCCGCCTTTTTTTTGCCATTCTGTTCTTGTCTCTTGCATCTTCTGCTGCCTTCAATAAATCTTTAGTTTGTTCCTCCTTCATCTGGCCTCATTTTGGTTTCTGTCTCTTCTCCCTGTCCTGTGGAGCCGCTGCTCCGTATCAGTTAACACTTTGTAACATTTTCCACATTTCACATCCTGTTTACTACCGGTGGGTTATTTTTAATCTTTATTTTTTTGTTTTACTACACTACATTTCCAACTTGTTGTACTCATCCCATCTGAAACTTTACCGACTCGCTCGGCCAGGAGAGTCGACTTGATGTGAGATTGCTGTTCTCGATTATCCTCCATCGTGCTCCACTCGGCTGGGACCCTTTTCGGTTTAGCAGAGATGAGCCCGGTTGCTATGACAACTAAATCTGTCTCATGAACAAAAAAATATTTTTATAATTACAAATCATCACACAAGCATGGCGTTCAGGTGACATCCGTGTTTCCCGCTAGTCATACACCCTCTCGGCCACCAGGGGGCGGTCGTGCTCTCTGCTGCTGGTGACCGAAGCAGAGGTGACTTTTCCTGCCACTCACACAATGTCAATAGTTAGTGGCTTAATGTGGAGTGGCTGCCGGGGCTCAGCGGCGCTACACCTCCCCTCCAGAGCGGAGGAGGAGGATTAACCTCCCAGCTTCTGCCTTTTGAGACGATTACGGACGAGACGAGAATGGAGTCCGTATATCTGTGGCGTAATCCCGGCGGCGTGAGTGCGGTCTAGTGGGTTAACTGTCATTACTCTGCAGGAGAAAACATGCGTGAAGGTCAAAGTAAAATGTAATGTTTGAGGCGCATGCATGCCAAGATGAATCTCAAAAGCTTTTTTTTTACGATTTAAAAAGCAGCGCATGCTCCTGAGAGGGTAAGTTATTTGAACGTTGCCCTTTGGAGCATTTCTCTGATCTTCTTTTATCCTCA
The DNA here is from genome assembly GCF_029220125.1 of Pseudoliparis swirei. Classification (NCBI taxonomy): domain Eukaryota; kingdom Metazoa; phylum Chordata; class Actinopteri; order Perciformes; family Liparidae; genus Pseudoliparis; species Pseudoliparis swirei. The sequence continues at coordinate 18,917,258 of NC_079398.1, read as the reverse complement.
ATGTGAAAACTAGTCTGAGGAACTCCACGGCAGCCACGTGACTCTTTGATGCTGCCTCAGACCCTTGTATACTTGCAGAAACTTTAGTGTTAGAGCGCAGCAACACCACCCCCCCCCCCCCCACCCTTGGAATATATATTTACTGAAATGCAAGAGATTGCATAATTGGGTGGAAGAGTAACTCCAAAGCGAGATGATCTAAACAGATTTGTGACGTTTGGGGAGATTATCAAAGGCCAGAAATCACTGGCACACAGAATGGTCCTTTTTTAATAAACCAGTTTTTATCTGAGACACATTTTCAGAAGCCAAACATTGGCAACCACTCCATGTGGAGCAAAAGGCCCACACTTACTCCCCCCCCCCCGAAAAGGGGGTACTGTGTTCCAACATGCCTCTCCATGTGCACTTTTTTTTGTACTTGTCACCGAACACGGGACTAAATGAAACCATGTGGCGGCTGGGGGGGTGGGGGGGGGGCGGCACATCTGGCAACATTTATTGACATTAGTACCAAGGCCTCTAATCAAGCAAATACTGGCAAACGCCGAGGCCACACACACACACACACACACACACGAGGCCGGTGGAGAATGAAATGGGGCCCAAGTAGTTAGAGAGGCCAGTTAGTCACCGAGGAGGGGGCAGTGTGTGTGTGGGGGGGGGGGGGATCTGTGTGTGAGGGACTTGAGCTTTGGCT
>NC_079398.1:18889058-18911558 GCF_029220125.1 Pseudoliparis swirei | reverse complement strand
GAAGTTTGCTCCGTGATTGGTAGATGTTGACGAGCTCCCGGCTGCGTGATAACGTTTCTGTGTGTTCAAAGGAGGGCGAGTGGAAAGCTCTCAGCGCGGCGGAGCGATGTGCGGAAGCTTTTTCCCGGAGAGACGGTGGCGGGGGAAAGGCGGGATCTCCTCGGCTAATGATCTCCGTGAGTCGCGCGGAGGCTCTTGGTGTCGGTTGTACACACAGTAGCTTTATACCTTTAAAAAAATCAATTCTCCAAACACTGAGCGTCCACTTTAAAGCTGCTATCATCAATATTTTAATTCTACCAATACATCACATCACACTTAGCGTTTTGTCCGGCCCGCCGCTTTACCGGCATCGTTTTCAGCAGCAACAACAACAACAACAACAACATATAATAAAGACAGTACGCTACCTGCCAGGCATAAAACATACAGTAGATAAGGCTCTGACACACAATGGCCGCCATGAGCGTCAATGACCCTTGTTTTTTTATTTAATTCGGCTTCAGCCAATCAGTGATAAGCATTCATCCGTCGTCAAGAGTGCATAAACATTATGGTTTTTCCCATAAATAAAAAAAATCTGAATATATTCGACGCGTCTGAGCGAGGCTGGTGTGAACACGGGAGACAAATTAACATTGTATTTATATTTTAAATTTTTTATTTCATTTTTTATGTACAGATAATATTCTCTGAATGAAAACCCGTGGTCCAGGGCAGGAGGTCACGCAGCGGTGTGTCTTCTACACAGAAAGTATAGAAGAAGGTCTTTACGATCAATGTTGCTGTCCTGTTCTTTGTCTTCCTGAATCATGAACGAGGTGAATCACATTGTGTGTGTGTGGCGCTCCACATGTCAGAGTAACACGACAGACCTCCTCCGAGGTTACCTTTCTTTTCAAATTATTCTTCCACAAATTATATCATATTCATCCCGATCGTTTCCTAGAGAACGGAGGAAATTCAGGAACGGATATATATATATATTTATTTATTTATACTATATATACATATATATTTATATATATTCATTACAAATCACTGAAATATTAAGCCTTTTATTCTTTTAATATTGCTGATTATTTTAAAATCCTATCTTTTCCTCAGACCAAGTAAAAAAAAGATTTATAACAGCTGAGTGTTTGTCAAGGCTCAGAAACCCTTGCAGGTGTTTCGAGTTAATTAGACAATTCAAGTGATTTGTTTAATACATGATATTCTAATATTTAGAGATAGGATATTTGAGTTTTCTAATCAGCATGATTTGTGAATGAATTGCATTACAGAAAATAAAGAACTTCATCACAATATTTTAATTTTCTGAGACAGTCCTGTATATATTTATTTAAACTGTATATATATTTATATATATATTTGTATATATATATATATATATACAAATATATATATATTTCGGCGTAAAAGACACCGGTGCTACACATTTGATATTATTTTTCACTGACTTCCATTAATATTTGTCTACTTCCTGTCTGACGGCCTCCGTCTTCCTCGCTTATACTTTTCGCCATGACGATTGTTTCTTTGCTCATGAATTCGTGCTGCTAGATCTCAACTAATAAGATGAATGAAATAAGATCAGCGTATGTTTATACTTGTAGACGACAAATTGGCCAAACCCCTTTATTCTTTCTGGAGCTCTCAGCGGGACGATCTCTTTCAAGGTCTCGCTGGATAATAGAAAACGTGATATGAGATAATCCGATTCAGACCGCTCCGGACACTTTTGGTCGCGGCGGGGAGGAGCACACACACACACACACACACACATAATGCACAATCACACACACAAACACGAGTGGTGGCTCTCGATGTAGGTCACGAGCTCACAAGCAGAATGGCCGTCCGTTGAATGCGAGGCTTCACTTTTTCTACTTTCTGTCATGCGCACACACACACACACACACACACACACACACACACACACACACACACACACACACACACACACACAAAGGAAGCTAGATATAGTACACATCTACCCCGACTGACTCTTTTGAGTTAAAGCTCATTTTGTTCTTCTCTTCTTGTTGGCCCCCCCCCCCCTCTGGCTCCCAGGCCCTGTATTATAAAGCTTGCAGGTGAGGGGCTTTGTTCACCCCAAGCAGCTAATGTGCTCAGAGCAATGGGCTCTCCTCCACACACACACACACACACACACACACACACACACACACACACACACACACACACACACACACACACACACACTGGCTCAATAGTCCAGAAGGAGCACCCTTATCTAATCCCGCGGTTTATCCATCAAAAGACTTTCTCTCTTCCTTTTCTTCTCGGTCCCTCCTCTCTTCTCTCTCTCTCTTCATCTCCGTGTCTTTGAGGAACTCCGGGTCACGAAGACGCGCTGGGGGTTGGCGACACTTTCATTCTACGCACACACACACACGCATCCTTTCGCCCACACACACTCGTATAATGTGGCACAGAAAAGTTCCATATGCCCGCACACGTACACGCCGTCCATGGTTTCATAAACTTCTCGCTCCACAGCCCACTCACACGCTGTCTCCCCCCCCCCCCCTCCCCCCGCGGCGCCCGGTGGGTACGAGTCATCACTCGCACTTCCTCAGCCCTGCGACTCACACGCAGACACGCACAGATTTGCATCCAATTTACACTCGTTTGCCGGACTGGAACCTGCCCCGGGGTTAAAGTCATCTGACACCACATGACCACCTCTTCCCACTCCACCTCTTCTTTATCTCCATCCTTGCATCCCCCTCTCATCTCCCCCTCTCTCTTGTTCCGTAGGGATGCTGTTAGCATGTTTTTCTTCTGCAGGACCCTGAACTGTGCACTCCGCCTCCGGGTGACATCTTTCTATACACACACACACACACACACACACACGCACTCACACACACACACACACACACACACACACACACACACACACACACACACAAGGCGGCCGTGCGTCAGGTCACATGTTCCTCGCTGTGACCCCTGCAGATGATTGGACGGCGTATGCGTTTGTTTCAAAATGTCTCCGTGCTCATGTTCCCTGGCTCCTATCTCCTCTTGTTCCTATGTCTTAATGTTCCCTATGTCCTCTGTCCTCATGTTCCCTGGGTCATATGTCCTCATGTTCCCTGGATCCTACATCCTCATGTTCCCTGTGTCCTCTGTCCTCATGTTCCCTGGGTCCTATGTCCTCATGTTCCCTGGGTCCTATGTCCTCATGCTCCCTGGGTCCTATGTCCTCATGTTCCCTGGGTCCTATGTCCTCATGTTCCCTGGATCCTACATCCTCATGTTCCCTGTGTCCTCTGTCCTCATGTTTCCTGGGTCCTATGTCCTCTGGGTCTTATGTCCTCATGTTCCCTGGGTCCTATGTCCTCATGTTCCCTGGGTCCTATGTCCTCATGCTCCCTGGGTCCTATGTCCTCAGGGTCCTATGTCCTCATGTTCCCTGGGTCCTATGTCCTCATGTTCTCTGGGTCCTATGTCCTCATGCTCCCTGGGTCCTATGTCCTCAGGGTCCTATGTCCTCATGTTCCCTGGGTCCTATGTCCTCATGTCCTCTGGGTCCTATGTCCTCAGGGTCCTATGTCCTCATGTTCCCTGGGTCCTATGTCCTCTGGGTCCTATGTCCTCAGGGTCCTATGTCCTCATGTTCTCTGGGTCCTATGTCCTCATGCTCCCTGGGTCCTATGTCCTCAGGGTCCTATGTCCTCATGTTCCCTGGGTCCTATGTCCTCATGTCCTCTGGGTCCTATGTCCTCAGGGTCCTATGTCCTCATGTTTCCTGGGTCCTATGTCTTTGTGTTCCCTGTGTCATATGGCCTCATGTTCCCTGTGTCCTCTGTCTCCATGTTCCCTGTGTCCTCTGTCTCCATGTTCCCTGTGTCCTCAGGGTCCTCATCCTAAGACATTAGTAAGGGCTAAAATAATGGATTTTTTTTTCAATGGTGAACTCCGTGGAGCCTCGTGGAGATTTATCTATTTATCGATGTCTGAAGTGGAAAAAAACGTTCTGCCAGTGAGTTTGAAGGGGCGTAGATATTTAATGAGTGACATCAGGAGACCACACGGGTGACTTCATATCGACCCAGGGGAGAAATTAATTAACATAAAACCTTCTGAGGATCTCCTTTTTCTAATGTGTCACATTAAGACAATGGAAATTCCCATGACAACGAGTCGTCGCTAATTCCCGCCACATTTCCCCCGTTATTTTGCTGGTTGTCGTATTAAAAACGTAGTCCTGGACTTCATGACGCCGCGGACATGCAACTCATTGTCGATGGGTTCTGGGTCCTCCAACGTGAGGCCGTAACGCCGTGAACAAAGCTGTGGGCCGGAGCTCGTGATCACGTTAACGAGCTGCTCCACGCAGGTGTTCCCGGTCCAGGCTCGTTAAGGTGATTAATTACACCTGTGAGTTGGAGAACAAAAAATACCGTTACAAATTTGGCTTGTTGGAAGACGTCAACTTGGGTGAGTGATTCAGCGCGAGACTTTATGTAATACTTTAATTTCACAGAGCGAAGGATTGAGATTCAAATCGAATTAACAGGTATTTTGAGAATTCAAACTTCACTTTTATTGTCAACCCTGAATAAATTTAATCAAAGGAGAGTTCGCTAAGGAAATCAAAGTAAACGAGTTTCCGTGAGTTTTGAATTTGATCTTTTTTTTCCCGTCGTCCCCGAGTTGAGCTTCTTTACATCGTTATTGCGTCAGCAGTTCAGCTGTCAATCAGCCTGTGTGTAAGTGTGTGTGTGTGTGTGTGTGTGTTGTCAAGGAAACGTCACCAACAGTCAAACTCACACACATCCTTTTCTCTTATATAGGGAGCATCCATTGTTATATTTAACAAAAATATATTACATTAATATATATTTTTAAAGCATATATACATTTACAATACATATTTTATTCCTAATGAGTGCAACAAAAAAAGTGCAAGAAATGCAAAAAGAAAAAGAAAAGTGTATTGCAAAAGTTATTGAAGACAACTTAAAAAAATAAATATTCTGTCACTTTTTGGTAACGCCTTGTTTTGACTTCTATTTCTACAACGCATGACTGAGGGGGCGGCTGTAGCTCAGTGGGGGAAGGGCGTCGTCCTGCAACCCCAAGGTCGTCGGTTCGATTCCCCGCTCCCCATTAGCTGAAAGTCTAAGTGTCCATGAGCAAGGCACTGAACCCCCAGTTGCTCCCGAGCGCATCACTGCAGCCCACTGCTCCTGATAACTAAGGATGGGGTAAATGCAGAGAATACATTTCTTGGTCTTGATCTCCCCCCCCCCCCTAATTTAACCTGCCAATCATGTGTCCCGGTCGTCTGTCTGTAACAATTAGTGTTGACAATCAATGTTGGATGGATATATGTATCGCTCCCTTCCCGTCTGGATTAAGGATTTTTTATTATTCTGTCTCTTATTAAAGATGGTGGCTCAGAATAATAATCCTCGTCCTCAGAAATGACTTCTCTTTCATAGCAGCCCCCCCCCCCCCCCCCCAAATACTCTCTCCTCCCCTAGAGCGATCTTTCAGATCTCTATCCTGCCCCGAGTGCAAAACATCATCATCATCATCATCATCTGATCTGCCCATCGGAGTGAAGCGAGTGCACTCAAAAAACCGATTCAAGCCCTTCTTAGAGGTGACACATTTAAATATTGTTTGATACATTTAAATAAATCAATTACAAAACGAAGATATTTATATTGAATGGGTGTAACACAAAATGTAGGAATACTTTCATTTATTAGATTTATTTAGGTTACACTCACAAAAACGATTCAAGCCCTTCTTAGAAGTGACACATTTAAATATTGTTTGATAAATTTAAATAAATCAATTACAAAAATAGATATTTATATTTAATGGGTGTAACACAAAATGTATGAATACTTTCATTTATTAGATTTATTTAGGTTAGATGGTGTGCATATCAACTCAAAATAAATGTGTTTCATTGAGGACTACCCTTTGCGCATGCGCCAGCTGAGAATCAGTTGTTTACAAGGTGAAGACACTTTCAGGGCTGTATGGTGGTGTAGTGGCTAGCACTGTTGCCTCAAAGCCAGAGGTCTGTGGGTTCAATTCCCAGTCAGGGTGTTCCTTCTGTGTGGAGTTTGCATATTTTCTTAGTTAGTTAGTTTATATTTTGAGTTGGACAAACACAAATTAATTTAATTTAATGAATATCGTTATTTTATTTTAGATGTATTTGATACAAATGAGTTGGACTAACTTAATTACATTGTATTGCACTGATGTACTAAATTTGAGTTGGAGTTGCATATAATTATTGGATGGAAAACCTGCCAACAATTTAATTGAGTTCATCCAATGAGTCATTTCTTTGAGTGTGTATACTCGACATTAGGGTTAAAGAAGCGGCGGAAGATGTTGCTCCGCTTCTTTTTTTAACTAATGAGGTCGGCCGACGGTATAATGACGATGGCGGCGGCGTCGATGATGTAAGAGCTCCGAAACAACCTGGGGACATCCCGGGAGTTGTTGTTTTAATGGAGATAGGGAAAGAGAGGGAGAGGGAGAGAGAGGGTTTTTTTAAAGAAGAAAAGCCAACAGACACGGATGAAGGGATGAATAACGGAGGACAGGAATATGCCCAGGATGATGCCAGACTGCACAATGGGCATTGTCATTCCTGCTCCGTCCTCGTTCCTGCTCCAAATACCTTCTCCTTCTCCTTCTCGGGGTCCAGGCTGTCATTGTGTTATAGCCGAAAGCGAAGAGAACGGGACTCTTTGAGTTCTGAGGGACGGGAACTCGAGTCCTCATGGAGGCCGGCAGGGGGAAGACTGATGATGTAGCACCGCGAGAGCCCTGAGAGACACACATGTGCTGCGAGGGAAATAAAAGAGGTCTATCGGAAAGATTAAGGACGGCCGGAACTGGGACGGCAGAAAAGTTGAGTTCTCCAAATAGGAAGAGGAGAGAGAGAGAGGGGGGAAGTGGGGGTGAGGAAGACGGAGGGAGGTTACTTTTTGGGGAGCGTGAAGGCCGAGGTGCGTTGGTCTGAGGGTCCCAGCGCGGGGGGGGGGGGGGGGGGGGCATGTGGCCTTTAAAGCATGCAACCTCGCCCTCTGGCGCACGCCGCTTTCATTATGAGGAAGATGGCATTTTTAAAAAAACTAGAGGGCTGAGAAGATGGAGGGGGTATGAGGTGAAGGATGCACCTTCACGCTGACAATCGCCCTGTGTGTGTGTGTGTACGTGTGTGTGTGTGTGTGTGCGTGTGTGTGTTATAGCTTCTCGCCAGCAATGTATTCCCTCTGACCTGCAGAATAATCCTTGCCTCAGTCCTAATCCACAGCTAATTGTAAAGTAGGACTCCGAGGGCTTGATATGAGAAAACTGGCCTTTAGTCTCATGCCCCCCCCCCCCCCCCCCTGACGGATGATGATGATGATATTGATCGCCCGGATACACTCAAAGAAATGACTCATTGGATGAACTCAATTAAATTGTTGGCAGGTTTTCCATCCAATAATTATATGCAACTCCAACTCAAATTTAGCACATCAGTGCAATACAATGTAATTAAGTTAGTCCAACTCATTTGTATCAAATACATGTAAAATAAAATAACGATATTCATTAAATTAAATTAATTTGTGTTTGTCCAAATCAAAATATAAACTAACTAACTAACTAAGAAAATATGCAAACTCCACACAGAAGGAAAGCCCCGACTGGGAATTGAACCCACAGTCCTCTGGTTTTGAGGCGACAGTGCTAGCCACTACACCACCATACAGCCCTGAAAGTGTCTTCACCTCATGCAAACAACTGATTTTCAGAAAGCTCATGCGCAAAGGGTAGTCCTCAATGAAACACATTTATTTTGAGTTGATATGCACACCATCTAACCTAAATAAATCTAATAAATGAAAGAATTCATACATTTTATGTTCCACCCATTAAATATAAATATCTATTTTTGTAATTGATTTATTTAAATGTATCAAACAATATTTAAATGTGTCACCTCGAAGAAGGGCTTGAATCGTTTTTGTGAGTGTAACCTAAATAAATCTAATAAATGAAAGTATTCATACATTTTGTGTTACACCCATTCAAAATAAATATCTTCGTTTTGTAATTGATTTATTTAAATGTATCAAACAATATTTAAATGTGTCACCTCTAAGAAGGGCTTGAATCGTTTTTTTGAGTGTAGGACAAAGCTGATGGCTCTGATGATGATGATGATGATGATGATGATGATGATGATGAACATCTGGATGACAGGCGTTGACGTGACAGATCCGCAGTCCACATCAGGTCTCGTTTCTGTCTTCAATCTGCAGCTCAGAAACGTCGTAAAATTGAGAGTCGACAGATTTCCTCATTTCATATTCAGGGCGAGTAGCGACTCGACACAATGCAGCTGCAATAGTTCATCTGCTGCCGACAGCCTCAGGGACAAAAGAGGTATTTATAATTTTTTGGGATTTTTTTTTTTGCCATCTGCATTTTTAAAGCACCGGACTAAGAGCAGAATCTCTAAACTCACCATTCTTTTAGTTGTACACCTGAATTGTTATTTTATGTTTATTTCCCCCGTGTGGATTTTTGAACAATGCCCTTTTGATTTAATTCTGGCTTTTTGTTCTCTCTCTTGAACACGGGGGCGTGGTTATAAACGTCCTCAGCAGAGAAATATGCATTCGGAATTTATTTACTCCGATGTAAATATTTAATCAGCGTTGATCGTGATTGTGCTGCTTATGATTTTCATGAAGACGATGATGATGATTAGTGTAATGAAAACCAGCGGGGGACACAACGGTTGTGATTACATTTTTGATGAGGAAAATGAGGCTGGTGGCCGTAATGATGATGATGGGAATCATGACCGTGGTTAATGTTTTCACAATGATGATGTAATGATGATGTTATGATGATGTTATGATGATGTGACGATGATGGGGAGGGCCAGTCACAAGGCGGGACATGTTTGGCCTCGCCTATAAAGACATTAAATGAAGCATTACAAAAAGAACACGAACATAATTATTCTTTATTTATTATTAATTTAATATTTATGTATAATACAGAAGAAATATTTCAACTTAAATAAATATTACAGTGATATATTTCCAAAAGTGGTTACAATTGGGTGTTTAGTGTCATTTGTTTGTTCTAATAATTGCCATATATATAACTATATTTAAATCTATATAACTATATATATATATAAACATATTCTATATAAATATATATAACTATATATATTGATATATATAATATATCAATATATATTTATATATGATATATATGTATATATATATATATATAAATGTATATATAATATATCTATATATCTATAAATATTTAATATATATAATACATATATAAAATACATACATATATATATACATATATATAGTGTCGTCTAGACTCAAACAGATCGTCATATTATTGCATCATCGTGATGAAGATGATGATGATTGCACAAGTGTGTTAAAAGTACTGAAGATGAAGATAACGGTGGTTGTAATGACGATGACAAAGATGGAGAGGAACATATTAAAATCTTGATATTGATCTTGTGATTTATGGTGAGATCGCTGTCGGGCCGACTAATAATAAAAGATGTGCAATAAGACGGAGGTGAAGCAGAAGAGCCAACGTAGAAAATTAATAAAACTCTCGATTAATGCACGACAAAACCCAGCGGTGGCCGGATGTCACCTTTATGAAGTGGTGTTTTTAATCGGCTCGGGATAACGACGCGCACGCAACGTGCACATGCCCAAAAGCATGCATGTGTGCTGTCATTGGCTCAGAGGGAGCCAAAGTTATTCTTTATTTTGAAGAAGACAATGAAGATTATCTTCAGCAGCGTTGGAACATGAGATTAAACATCTGAGGGGAGGGATTGTCGTTATTAAACCGGACGGGTACGTTCTCAGTCGAATGATCAACTGCGTTATAAAACTGTTGGGAAATGTGTGATGATGATGATGTTTAGAGTAACACAGATGACCTTGCTTGATGAGGAAGAGGATGGTAATGATGGACGTCCTGTTGTCGACGGTAACAACAATGATGACAGCCGTAATGCTCACGAGTCCACGATCGGAATGATTAGATTTTTGCGTGAGTGATTATTTATGCCATGAAGATGAAGATGAAAATGAAGATGATGATGATGATGATGATGATCTTCACGCTATAAGACATGTATTTAAATGGCGAAAGTGATCATGCTGGAATTATGACGATAAGCATGACGATGAATATGTGATGGAATCATGATGTGAGAAAGACAGTGGAGATTATGATGAGAGGAGGAGGAGGAGCATACAAATCCTGAATGTAATTTATGAAAGAATGATGATGAGTTCTGTTGTCCATGGTTACGACAATGATGACGTGGCGAAAGATCATGTTAACGGCACTGGTGTAATAGCGAGGAGGAGGAGCAGGAGGAATAAAGGATATCCAAACCCTGAAAAAGTATTTCCAAGAGATGACATTGATGCTGATAACGACGGTATTGTTGATCATGATGATACTGGTGATGAAGATGAAGATGAAGATGATGTCAAAGAGTGTGAAGAGTGTGTGCACAGTGATGAAAGGACCACGATGAGTTCTCTCAGCGTTAATAAAACCCCAAACTCCTCCACAGGCTCTCTGTGTCTCGAGGAGCATCAGGATTCTTCTCCGTGGAGAAGGAGGCGCGCAGAGCGTCGGGGATGAGAGACGTTATTAGTTTCGGCAGTTCTGTCTATTCACGAATGGAAATGGAAAACGAGGAGACTCTCTCTCTCTCTCTCTCTCTCTCTCTCTCTCTCTCTCTCTCTCTCTCTCTCTCTCCGCCGATGAGATTGAGGTTCTCCGAGGTGTCAAAAAAGGGGGAGGTTAAAGTGGCGACACAGACGAGGGGGATGAGGATGAGGAGCAGAACGTGGGAGATGAAGAGACGGACGGGGACATGATGGGCTGTCAGTCTGCTGTGTGTGTGTGTGTGTGTGTGTGTGGGCCTTGATGAGCTTACGTGTACATACCTTCGTTGTTTTTATGACTACTCCCCCTCACTCTCATCACCTCCATTCATAACTCCATCGACTTCACTTCATAACTTCATAACTTCATAACTTCATTCTCTCTCTCCGAGCCACGTGACTCCAGAGAGCTCATTAAGGCCATTAGTCACAGCCTCTCTCTCTCTCTCTCTCTCTCTCTCTGTCTCTGTCTCTGTCTCTCTCTCTCTCTCTTGTATCCGGTACCCGCTCGCCCTTCACCTCCTCTGAAGGTCGTGAGGTCGCCTCCTCCTCGTCCTCCTTTAATTTCCCTCCCTTGAAGCCGCGCCCGGCCGCGGGGCATGACAGTTTGATCACGAACGTTATTGAAGAATCAGATCGATGAATTATTGATCCGCGAGGTGGGAAGTCTGCGGGGAGCGCAGATTAGACACGGCCGAGGGAGCGTGTGTGTGTGTGTGTCTTCACGTGTGCGGTTGAGCATGTGTGTAATTGACTTGCTGATGAAGGATCAAGTGTGTGCGTGCGTGTGTGTGTGTGTGTGTGTGTGTGTGTGTGAGATCAAGTGATAGTGTGTATTTGCTCTTGAGGTTGTGATCAAGGTTGTGTGAGCGTGTGTTTCTGTTTTATCGAGAGTGTGTATGTGTGGGTTTCTGTGTGGGTTTTATTGAGAGTGTGTGTGTCTGTGTGTTTCTGTGTGTGTTCTATCGAGTGTGTGTATGTTTCTGTGTGTGTTTCATCGAGAGTGTGTATGTTTCTGTGTGTGCTTTATCAAGAGTGTGTGTGTGAGTGTGTGTTTTATCAAGTGTGTGTGTGTGTGTGTGTGTGTTTCTGTGTGTGTTCTATCGAGAGTGTGTGTGTGTGTGTGTGCGCGCACTGAGAAACAGAAACAGAGTGATAATTCCTCCCGCAGCTGATGAGTAGGTCAGTATTTATTCTGGATAAACTTTTTAAATGTTTCTTAAACTTTCCGTGAACACGTCGGCTGCTCCGCAAATTTTTTTCTCTTCTTCCATCTCCTGAAACCTACAGCGTGGAGGTCACGTGAGCGCGGATGCGTAACGTTCTGATGGGGCCCATAAAACATGCACGAGCGTCTCTTTCTCCTAAAAAAAGAAAAGAAAAAAGATCCGAGTGGCGGACGTCTTTCCTCCAACGGCCTTCATGGCGTCACATGACCAGCCTGACCGGCCCACCTGTTGGCTCCAGCTTCTAACCACCTTGCGCAGGGTTTCTGGAGATGAGAATTCGCCGCGTGGGTTCAAATCTTTAGCCAAACCTATAAATGTGTTCAAAGGAAATGAGAAGCTCCGTCTTAGCAGAGGCAGGCGGGAGGAGGACGTCGGCGTAGACGACAAAACGGGAGGTTTGAGGAGCGAGGGAGGCGCTCCTTCCTCATTACTGACTCAGAGTTGTTTGCTAAGTGGCTCCCAAGATGCCCGACTGAAAGTGTGTTTAGGGCCCAGCGGCAAACGCAGGCTTCTAAATAAAAGACCAGTAAACCGACTCTCGTGGCCTATTTGTTGCCTTTTTTCACGGGGATGAGCGGCGTCTTAGGATTTAGGATTTATTAGCCTGTCGCCACAAAAAAAAACACTTGCACACTCTGAGTTCACCAACCGTGGCCCAAATAAAACCTTATTTTTCCTTTTGTTTATGTCATAAACTGCTTAATTGCCTATGAATCTAATGTTATGAGGAACAATATAGCAAAGCATCCCACAACGCATATTTACACATTACATTAAGGAACATTTGATTATTTCACTGCCGGGTGTGAAATGCTCGTATATGTGCGTGACCTCAAGCAATTATCCTGCAGTGCGCACGCAGAGAGAAACTAATGGAACACGTAGAACATTACAGATGAAAAGCATCATGACAACAACAAAGTGCTCCTCGTCATTAGCATTAGAATAATTGGCGTGATTATGAGAAGAGAAACAGTCGGTAAGAATGTGTGTTATGTTATGTTGTATTGTATTGTTTTATGTTGTATTGTATAAACTTTGTGTGACGTGCTGCTGCTGCTGTCTTGGCCAGGACACTCTAGTAAAGGAGATTTTTAATCTCAATGAGGCATTTCCTGGTTAAATAAATAAAATAAAATAAATAAAAATGTTGTTGCTCCGGAGAAAGAAAGAAAACAAATGTTCCAACCAAAAACCAGATGTGTGGTGAACCCAGATGTGGGCTGGAAGGATTTGAGAGGCAGGTTCAACTATACTGGGTCCACCCTGGTGGTGCTGGTGGGCAATGACATGCACCACCAGAGACCTGCAGGAACATGACGGTGCCTTCTGGAACCGAAGATGGTTCTTCAGAGAGATGCCATGGAAGAACCATGTCTGGTTCCGCAAAGAACCTTTCAAACCTTTAAAGAGCCATTTCCTTAAAGAGTTCTTCAAAGAACATATAAAAGTGTCTTATAGAACCTTAAAAATGGTTCTTTAAGGCACCATTTCTGGCTCCACAAAGAACCTTTCAAACCAGGGTTCTTTAAAGAACCATTTCCCTCAAGTGTTCTTCAAAGAACCTTAAAAAATGGTTCTTTAAGGCACCATTTCTGGCTCCACAAAGAACCTTTCAAACCAGGGTTCTCTAAAGAGCCATTTCCTTAAAGAGTTCTTCAAAGAACATATAAAGGTGTCTTAAAGAACCTTAAAAATGGTTCTTTAAGGCACCATTTCTGGCTCCACATAGAAACCTTACAAACCAGGGTTCTTTAAAGAACCATTTCCCTCAAGTGTTCTTCAAAGAACCTTCAAAAATGGTTCTTTAACCCTCCTGTCGCCTTAGGGTCATTTTGACCCGATTAAATATTTAACCCTCCTGTCGCCTTAGGGTCATTTTGACCCGATTCAATGTTTCACCCTCCTGTTACCTTTATATTTACTAACATATTTTACCCTTTGGGTTCAATTTGACGCCAGCAATTAAAACCTCCAGAAAATTATTAGAATTAATATTGTTTTCCAAGTTTAAGTGTGAGGCACTTTATGTTTGTTTGTTGACTACCGAAAGAACACCGACATTAAACATTGAATGGGGTCAAATTAATCCTCAGGCGACACGAGGGTGTAATATTGATTCGGGTCAAATTGACCCTAAGACAACACAAGGGTTAAGGCACCATTTCTGGTTCCACAAAGAACCTTTCTAACCAGGGAACTCATAAGAACCATTTCCTTTAAGAGTTCTTCAAAGAACCTATAAAGGTGCCTCAAACCAAAGAATGGTTCTTCAGTCGGTGATGGTTCTTCGTAGAACAACAAAGCCTTATATAGAACCATTTAAGAACCATTATCTCTCTGTGTGTATGTGTGACATCACAGGTACTACGCCTCGCTGTCGGAAGCCGTCGTCCACATTCCAAACGGTGTTGCCGGGCAGAACTGTAGTGCGCCTACGGGGAGAGTTCTGGGATGAACCCACTTCAAACAGCTCCGAGCTTCAGCCGCCGCAGATCAAATCTTTTCCCGGGCATAAGGGCGTGTTTGACGGACGCCCGCCCTTAGGCCACGCCCACGGCGAATGCTATTAAGCTGCCTTCTGAAGACCGCTGAGAGGGAACGGACCCACACTCTGAAGCTTTAGGCTCCTCTCCGTTCTATTGGCCCACGCCGGCGTGGACGACTCCAGTGATGTCATCTTTAGTTCAGTTCTCTAACCCCAACAAAACGTAAACATAACGTTCTCTCATGACAAATATTTCCCTTCGTTGTTGTCCAGAGGGGTTTTCTGTAATCTCCTCTTCTCCTCCATCACACGAGGAGGAGGAGGATGAGGAGGAGGAGGAGAGCACGGGGTCTTCCTCTATCAGCGCTTCAACTTTTCCAAAGAGGAAATAAAGAAATGATTCTAGTGTGAGATGTGAACGATTGTGCTGTGGTTGTGCGTTATTTTACCTGTGGACACGCACGAGTGTGTGTGTGTGTGTGTGTATGAGAGAGTGCAGGAGAGCGCTCGATAAACCCGTGACGATTCCATTACAATCGCATATTCACAAATCAATCCAAATGTTCCTGCAGAAGCCCAAACTCTCCCCTCTCTCTATCCTCTCTCCTCTTTCCCCTCTCTTCCCTCTCTCCTTTCCCCTCTCTTTCCCCTCTCTTCCCTCTCTCCTCTTCCCTCTCTCTCCTCTCTCCTTTCCCCTCTCTTTCCCCTCTCTTCCCTCTCTCCTCTTCCCTCTCGCCCCTCTCTCCTTTCCCCTCTCTTCCCTCTCTCTTCCCTCTCTCTCCTCTCTTCCCTCTCTCTTACCTCCCTCTCCCATCTCTCCTCTCTATCCTCTTCCCTCTCTCCCATCTCTCCTCTCTCCCATCTCCCTTCTCTTACCTTTCTTCCCTCTCTTCCCTCTCTCCTCTCCCCTTTCCCCTCTCTTCCCTTTGCCTCTCCCCTCTCCTCTCTCCTCTCTCCCCTCCCCTCTCTCCCTTCCCTTCTCCCTTTCCCCTCTCTCCTCTCCCCTCTCTTCCCTTTCTTCTCTCCTCTCTCCCTCTCTCCCATCTCTCCTCTCTCCTCTCCCCTCTTTCCCCCTCTCCTCTCCCCTCTCTCCCCTCTCCCTTCTCCCCTCATTACCATCTTAGCGAGGAGGTTCAATCCAGATGTTTTCATCTTTCTCACTGAATTCCTTTTTTGATGCGATAAAAACAAACTCAACAATAAAAGAGAACAAAACACGACAGACGTTAGATATAAGAAACTTAAAAGAGCAACGGAGAGAAAAACATCAGGAAGGGAGTGAGAGACAAAACCTCCAGGAGAATAAAAGCGCCAACGGCCTGAAACGTACAGTTTGAAATGTCGTCCGTATTAAACTTCATGCAGCGAGTGAATTTTAAAGCTCTGATTAATTAAAACAGATGTGACACGAGAAAAATTACTAAATTGGTCGGCTGAGATAAAAAAATTTTTTTTTTAAAGAACAACAAGCTGATTAAAGGCCCTCCACGCTATCGAAAGAGAACTAATGAGAAACAAATCAAATCAAAAGACAAACTGAATCGGGAAAACAAACCAGCAAAGACTCAAAAATCAACAAAAATATATGAAAATATGTGAAAATATATTTTCCGAAGACGGGCAGGAATTATTTGTGCGGTCGATTTGAGCGAAAACAAAGGTTTGTCTCTCGCATCCCTGAAGCACCTTTTTCTTAAAATCCTCCCAAATCAGTCGACTGTGTGTGTGTGTGTGTGTGTGCGTGTGTGCATGTCCCCCCTCCCCCCGCCCCCCTCCATCTGCAGAGGAAAAAAACTCTTTGAACTGGGAACCAATGAGCATCGCAGCAGCAGAAAGATGATGTTGCTAGGAGCAAATCCTACCAGCTGTGGACCAGTGCATAACACACACACACACACACACACACGTGACCGTCTTAAGGCCGAGCTGTCAAGGTGACAAGGAGCCACCTTCTCCTCCTCCACCTCCATCACCGCGGGATAGCATGTTGTGTGTCTGGAACACGTTATCTCTTTACGGTGCTGCCGTTTTCTCTCTCTCCCTCCATCTCTCTTTCTCTCCCTCCATCTCTCCTTTTTTCCCATCTAATGCATAAAGACAGGGTGGATGTATAATTCATACCCCCTCTGCCAGCCGTGCTCCTCTTGCTGTGTGTGTGTGTGTGCGAGAGAGAGTGTGAGTGTGTGTGTGTGTGTGTGTGTGTGTGTCTGCTGCCACCATTACTCGTTAGGCTGAAGAGACAGACTTCACCCGAGGAAGCAAAGCGGAAAGAACAGGTCACCTGAGTACGCTTTTGTGTGTGTGTGTGTGTGTACATGTGCGTGTGTACATGTGTGTTTACCTCTGTGGGTCTTTACATTTCTATAAATGATGTATAGGCGTGGGAATGCACGGCCGGCTGACTTTTCACCGCGTTAAAAGGGAAGCGAGCGCGGGCCAAACATTTGACGTCTGTTTTCCCTCTCTGCCGTATTTATTGGTTTAGGGATTCGTATTTATCTCGGCGTGGCGTGCGCCGCCCGCCGCCGCCGCCGGTGCTCGTGAAACTGTAAAAGCAGGCCAGCGCTTGCTCTCCGAGAGGCAGACACGCTCCTCTGAGCTCGAGTTTCTCCGAAATAGAATTTGGGAGGGCAAGACCCACCTCTCTTCCCCACTCAACCGTACACTTACTCATTCCCTCCGGGGTGGAGAGAGGCCGCGAGAACGAGGTACAGGAGTGGGAGGGAATGGAGAGAGAGAGAGAGGGAGGGAGGGATGGATGGATGGAGAGAGAGAGAGGAGGGGGGGATGAAAGAGTGGCGTAGAGTGCAAAGCAGGGAAGAGGAAAAAAAGAGGGAAATGGTCAAAGAGAGAAGGAGGTGTGGGGGGGGGGGGCGACGGCTGCTAGGCAATGGCACGATATCGTGACACAAGATATCGTCTCCGATTTTTGGGGAATCGTAATATGAAATATGAAAGTGTTATTTTTCTTCCTGCTTTTGAGGGCAGCGTTTCACTAAAGTGGTGATAATTTTTCATTTCACCAGATTGTTCTCTCGTTTATTTTTACCCAGCGACAGGTTGTTTATCAAAAATCTGATTTTGTAAATATCGAATGCCCCAACGACATCGTCTCAATATCGATATCAATATGGTTATATTTCATTTATCGACACATCGCTCTATATTTAATTCGATATTTTCAAGTGAATGCTGATTTCCTTCCACTTTATTACAGTTATGAGGTAAATACTTCACTTTTAATTACATTTATGTGACTGTTATAGTCATTAATAATTTAGCTGATTAAGTGATCCCGTTTCTTTATGTCAAAAAATCACATAAAGAGAAAATTAAATGTAATGTGATGTAACATATGTTCCTTTACGATCATGAAAGTGGGCACCGGAGATTACTTTGAGTATCAAATGTGTATTAATGTGTCAGAAAGTACACACAGTACACATGTCCTACAACCAGTACCTTGATGTTTTAGAGAATTTATTAAACATTTATATTTCAGATATTTATATGGATTTAACCCCCAAACATTATTTGAATTAGTTAAGATATTTAGAAGTTAGCTACCAGCTTCAATATTAAAATGCTACAATATTAATTCAAGAACAGAATACAGTAGATACACTATGAACTCCATTATTTAAGTACTTTTATTTTTGATACGTATATAAATGTGCTTTGACATTAACGTTTTTTTTCTTCTTCATGTTGGTAATCGTACGTCTTCCACTACTTCTAGAGCTATAGGTGCAGAAAGAAAAGTAAAGCGGAGGACACGTAAAGGCAACAGAAAACAAAAAGGAGAGATGGGGGGATGGAAAAGAAAAGAGCTATAAGGCACTGAGCGCATGCAAAAGCAAAGAAGATAAAAGCTCAAGGAATCTCCGGCCTGGTGCGGCCGAGAAGCCCAAGAGTGAAAGGGAGGCGCTCGCGGCACGCGGCAAGGAGAGGACGCGCGGAGACAAAAAGAGAGATGGAGGGGCGGAGAGGGGGGGGGAGAGGGAGAGTCAACTCTTTTCTATTCCCTCTAATGGGCGAGTGAGCATCGGGAACAGTCGGCCGAGTCCGCGTCAAGAGAGAGAAAGAAAAAGAAAAGGACCTTAAACGAGAGCGAGAGCTCGGTTAATGGACGTCAGGCCGAGCAGGTGAGGAACGACAGAGCAGGTAGAAAAAGAGACGGAGGCGATGGAGTCACATCAAAGTGCAGTTGGGGATAGAAATGTATGAGGTATGAGCACCGCCCTCCTTCGCCATTTTCGCCTCACCATCCGGAAATCTTGATGTTTTTTTATTTATTGCTTTGAGGGTGAGCAGCGCTGATTCTATTCAATAAAGCAAAAGAACGACACGTGCACGATATCCACGAGCGCCGGCTTCTTCTCTGTGTCATGGACAGCAAGGGAGAGGAGAGGGCGGGGGCGGAAGTGTCTCCGAGCTCAATTTAGTGTTTTTTTTACTGGTTTGTGCTCACTTCAATGGCCGAGGGGGGGGGGGGGGGGGATACAGAGCAGCTCTGGATCCTTACACGACGCCATTACTGATGTTTTAGATAGAGCAACATCTGGGCGAAGGGACATCCACCCGATCCCAGTCCAGCGTTCATCAAGATTACTCTGTGCACTCGAGAGTATTTTTTTTGTGTCTAAAGATATTGGGGGGAAAAAAGGCCCGAAATAAGAAACAGCGTGCAGAACAAGTGGGAATTTAAATCGCTTTGATATTGAATATTTCTTTCAAGCTTTCAATCCAGTCAGATTCCTCGCAGACGTCACCAAGAACGTCAAATAAAAAATAAAAAAGTGTTTGTATCAAAATCTGCTTAAAGGTGGTCAGACATGATTATGGAAAAAACTAAACACACAGAAAAATAATAGTTCTTTAAAAGGCTGTGTGGTTCTAAGAAGAAGCATCACCTACTAAAGATTTTTTTTCTTCGTTTATAGGTTCTTTGAAGAACTTTTAAGGAAATGGTTTTTAGAGAACCCTGGTTTGAAAGGTTCTTTGAGGAACCAGAAATGGTGCACCATTTTTCGAAGGTTCTTTGAGACACCTTTATAGGTTCTTTGTATAACTCTTTATGGTTCTTTAGAGAACCCTGGTTTGAAAGGTTCTTTGAGGAACCAGAAATGGTGCACCATTTTTCGAAGGTTCTTTGAGACACCTTTATAGGTTCTTTGTATAACTCTTTATGGTTCTTTAGAGAACCCTGGTTTGAAAGGTTCTTTGAGGAACCAGAAATGGTGAACCATTTTTCGAAGGTTCTTTGAGACACCTTTATAGGTTCTTTGTATAACTCTTTATGGTTCTTTAGAGAACCCTGGTTTGAAAGGTTCTTTGTGGAACCAGAAATGGTGCCTTAAAGAACCATTTTTTGAAGGTTCTTTGAAACACCTTTATAGGTTCTTTGAAGAACTCTTTAAGGAAATGGTTCTTTAGAGAATCCTGGTTTGAAAGATTCTTTGTGGAACCAAAAGTGGTTCTTCTATGGCACCACTCTGAAGAACCATTTTCGGTTCCAGAAGGCACCTTCATGTTTCTATGTGTATTAACTCCCGGTCGTCCCATTCTCTGGTTATTGTGTCCAGTGTTTCTATGTGGAACACTGCCTAAGCCACGGTTATCTTTATGGTAATCTGTTTTAAATACGTTCATTTAGCAACACACATCAATTAAGTAAAAAAGTAAAGTTTATTTCTATTGCACTTATCACAGACAAAGTCTCACAAAGTGCAGTACAGTAGTTAATTAAAACAATTTGGCAATAACAGGATATTAGTTGAAATTGAATGTCTTAAAATAATATTGTGATAAAGGCGCCGTCTTTTTATAGCAGCGCCTCGAGATTAGACAATAAATGTCGGTCGATAATGTGCTTCAATGATGAACATTCCCAAAACAAAGTTACCACAAATCATTTCTTTCTCAACTTTGCGCGCCTCGCCTGAGCGGTAATCCAGCCTCTGGGCTGGCAGATGTGTATTACCACTGCATGCAGTTCGAATTATCATAGATTATATCACAATTACTGACATAGAATGACAAATGCACATCATTTAGACTGCTCGCAATATCTTTACAAGAATCTGGAACAAAAGTTTTTTACGTGGTGAACAGCGGCGTGATGAGCTGTGCAAAAATAAACCTGCGTCTCGGTATCTTTTGTTGCGGAAGCTTTTTGTGGGTCAAAACTGTTTCTTGAAAGATTTCGGACCAGTCGGTCTCAAGTTAACCGACGCCTCCTCGCAGCAACACACAAGTCCTTGAAGTGTGACTTCCCCCTCGTGCATATTTTGAAAAGAAGCAAAAGAAAGTCCAAATAAATGAGCTTCAGTAGCTTGGCAAATACCAACATGGTATTCAGGGTTCTGAATTTTATGAGTTTACTGTTCACAAATGAGACAAGAGAATTACCCCCCACCTGCCCTCTGTTCCCCTCATCTTCTGAAACAAGTGTAACATTAGCAAGAAGCTGGAATTAGCACGCTAGCCCTAGCTATAGCTACATTGAGCTATATCTTATCTACGCCTAGCTATAGCTATATAGCTATGCCTAGCTATAGCTACGTCTAGCTATAGCTATATATGTAGATATAGCTACGGCTAGCTATAGTCATATATGTAGATATAGCTACGTCTAGTTATATCTATGTCTAGCTATAGCTACGTCTAGCTTTAGCTATATATGTAGATATAGCTTGGTCTAGTGTGCTAATTCCACCTAGCTATAGCTACAGCTAGCGAGTCAGATTAATATATCTCGATAGCATTTTATTTTATGTAATCCTTGTACGACGACATACGTGTTCCGCAACCCTTCATCAGATGAATATATGTCAACGCTTCGTCTCCACGCTCTCGTTACAGTGGAGGGGAAGCGAACCACCAGATGGTCATTAACACAGATTTAGTAACTCGCCGGTTACCTTAACATCCGGTGTACAGGAAGGAGAAAATGGGCGCATCCTGTGCTACGGTCGCAATGCTACACATTGCTAACGGGAAAAGTAAAAAAACAAATATATGCGGTGGAGAGAGGCGAGGTCGGGGGAATTCAAATAAAAGTCTTTTTCAGGACCTAGTTTAGTTTCAAATGATTGACTATCTGGGAATTGCCGCTTTCAAGATAAGGGATGATTAAAAAAACCCATATATGTGAAATGCAGATTTTTTATTGTTTAATATTTGGAAAGAAGTTTGAACACGTTAACTCCAGCATTGATTTGTTTTCATCGCACTACAGTCATCATTTAGTTAAATAGCTTAAACAACTTGTTTTAAGTGTGCTGTGATTCGGTCTGCCAGCCACCACATCCTCTTAAAAACACTCTTACCAACTATTCCTCGCAGCATCCAAGACCTGAATAATAATCCTCTTGGAAGTATAAGGAGCACAATGCAGCCAAAAAACTGTGATGTCAACAACAACAACAACTACAAACATCTCAGCTGATTGTGTTTCTGGCAGGATGCAAGGTGGGAGGGAGTGGGGGTGGGGGGGGGGGGGAGTATCCATGTAAGAGCGGAAAGAAAGTGTCGCCCCCCTCCTCCCGCCAGTTTAGAGTTTCCTTGTCAATGTAACTGAATAGCGCTCTATTTAATGGACGGCAAACAGAGGGGAGAAGAGGAAAAAGAAGATGCGTCGAAATAGTCCTGGATATTGAAAAATGAAACCTCGTGCTGTGGAGAGAGAGAAAGAGAGAGAGAGAGAGAGAGAATGATGCACACTGCTTTAAAAGAGTGTCTCCGAGTCACTTTAGTGTTCCCATGCCACCGTAACTAAATAGCTCTCTATTTTATTGACAAAAAAGGGGAAGGATGGAAGAGAGAGAGAGAGAGAGCAAGAGAGCGAGAGAGAGAGAGAGAAAGAGATCCTCTCAGCCTCATTTGTGAGCTCTGGTATTTACCGCCGCTATCAGTTGTGGATTAGAGGCACGTTTTTTTCCCGTTTTTTTATCTCCTGTACTCACACATCATTATTAAATCATCACTATCCCGGAGACACTGCTTCTATCTCTCCAGTTTGACACGT
>NC_079398.1:18881558-18884058 GCF_029220125.1 Pseudoliparis swirei | reverse complement strand
ATAAATAATGTCGTAGTCTCAACAAATGATGTCATACTCGCAACAAATAATGTCGTAGTCTCGTACTCGCAACAAATAATGTCGGAGTCTCAACAAATAATGCCGTAGTCTCATACTCGCAACAAATAATGTCGTAGTCTCAACAAATAATGTCGTAGTCTCAACAAATGATGTCGTAGTCTCATACTCGCAACAAATAATGTCGTAGTCTCAACAAATAATGTCGTAGTCTCGTACTCGCAACAAATAATGTCGTAGTCTCAACAAATAATGTCGTAGTCTCATACTCTCAACAAATAATGTCGTAGTCTCAACAAATAATGTCGTAGTCTCAACAAATAATGTCGTAGTCTCAGACTCGCAAAACAAATAATGTCGTAATCTCAACAAATAATGTCGTAGTCTCAGACTCGCAACAAATAATGTCGTAGTCTCAACAAATAATGTCGTAGTCTCAGACTCGCAACAAATAATGTCGTAGTCTCAGACTTGCAACATATAATGTTGTAGTCGCGTACTCGCATCAAATAATTCCGTAGTCTCGTACTCGCAACACACACGATTTATTGTTCTTGTTCTTCTCCTTCTTCTACATTTTCTTCTACATCAAACTCGGTGAAAGATACTCTGACTTTCTTGCTCCAAAAGCAGTGGCTCCTACATTTCCCATGATGCAACTTGATGGCATCTTTCGTCAGACTCTCTCTGTCTCCTTCTGGCTCTGAATGTCACAGCCACACAAGACGTTACACAACGTGTTGCACAGCGTGTGTAGAACTAAAAACATCCGACGCCGGTGTTGAACTCCAAAGGTGTTCTCAGGAGAGAGCCGCTCTCCTCCAGGTGTGTGATCAACAACCACGGCTGTGTTTTGTGATTATTGAGTGAATACAACCAGGGCTCTGAAGATTCATTCAAACTCCAAAACAACCTCTCTTTTAGAAAATGTATCTTTGAATTTTTTATTTGTTTTATTTTATTTATTCAGCATAATTTAAACAATAAACCCAAAGAAAAATCACGACAGAGATAAATGAATCTGACAGTGCAGGAAGAGACAAAAAGCCTCCACCTAAAGTATATAATATTTAACATTTTACAACATTACAAACGAAAAATGCATAAGATAGACAACAAAAGAAAAACGAAAGTAAAATAATCTAATTATATCAAGTCTGTGTAGGCGTGTGTGGGCAGCGGTGAAGATTTAAATACTTGTCTGAAGTGCAAATTACCTCAAAATTGTACTTTAATATCTCCGTAAATGTGCTTGATTACTTTCCACCGAAGTCACAATGTGACAAAAATTTTCAATCTCGCACTTCTGAAGCAAGTTTCTTCCCCACTGACACTAGATATTCATTATTTATGGCGGATGTGTAGAAACCAATGAATGCCTGAAACTGAAAGAAAAAAAAAGGTTTGCAAAATAGTTACATGTGATTTAATATTGCTGTGAACGGCCTGAAATATGCACAAAAAAACCTCCTATCCAATAAGAAGTAAGAGAGTTGATGAATAACGCAGTCAGAACAATAAAAGGCGTCGGGGGGGGGGGGGGGGGGGTGGAGAAATGATGAGTTTAGAGACTGAGGTTCGCTTGATAAACGGCTGACGAGGCACAGCATCGTTTAGAGTTATTAATAAAACACAGACGCTGTATCGATCCGCAACACAAGCTCTCTCTCCGATATAGATTTACATACGGCCCCGTTCCCCCATATGGATTCGGTGGCAAAGTTGTTTCTGAGGCTTTGACTGATTAGGCCTGTGCAAGGGAGGGAAAAGTGAGCGAGGGATGAGAGACATATGTATATATATGTTTATTTGAAGGAGAGGGCAGGGGGAGGATGCCCCACACTCCCCAAATGGAGCTCAGCGGATCGGACAGGTGTCGGCGGCTCCCCGGTGAAGCCATCGAGGGGCGGAGCTGTCGGCTACGACTCCTTAATCACTTCCTCCGAGTCGCTCGCAGCTCGTCCTCGATGCTCATCATCCTCCGTGAGAGACGTCACGGGGGGGAAAGTTCCTAATTTACTCTGATTATCACACGGCTGGCATATAAAGTGCAACAAACCAGGAGTCGTAATTATGAGGGAGGAGAAGAAGAAGAAGGGGAGGTTTGCTTTGTATAGATATTTGATTTTTTTCCATCTGCAAGAGGAGGAGGAGAAGGAAGAGGAGAAGAAGAAGAAGGGAGAATGAAGAGAAGAAAAGGAAGAAGAGGAAGAAGGAGGAAAATGAAGAAGGAAGAGGAGAAGAAGAAGAAGAAGAAGAAGGGAGAATGAAGAGATGGAGGAGGAGAAGGATGAGCGCGAAGGAAAATGAGGAAGAAGAAGAAGGAGACTGAAGAGAAGAAAAGGAAGGAGGATAATGAAGAAGGAAGAGGAGAAGAAGAAAATGATGTAGAAGAAGGAGAAGAAGAAGATGTAGAAGAAGAAAATGAAGAAGATGTAGAAGAAGAAGATGATGAAGAAGATGTAGAAGAAGAAGAAGATGT